>NC_056742.1:66044315-66264315 GCF_019279795.1 Protopterus annectens
AATTCCAGCTGGCAAAGATAAGAGAAGAATTGAGTGCCAAAAATGCTGTGCTAAATGATATACAACAAAATCTTATAGACCTGGAAGCTAGGAGTCACTGAAACAATATCCTAATAAGAGGACTTCCAGAAAAGTACAAGCATAACCAGTTAATAAACATTACCAAGCAGATCTTTAAAACCTTATGTAAATCAGGAGAGAACACCAATGAGATAATAATAGAAAGGGCCCACCGAGTGCTGCATAAAAGACAAGATCCCACTACCCCTAGCCAAATATACGTCAAGTTATTGGACTTTCAAGATGCACAAGAATCCTGCTGGCAGCCAAAAAACAAAAGCAAGTAATCTGGAATGGTCATAAGATTACTTTTTCAAAGGACCTTCCATTACTCATTAAACAAAGGTGCCAATCCCTCTCACCATTCTGTGGTGATTTAATCAAACACAAAATCAAGTTTCAGATGTGCTACTCGAACTCCTTAATTTTCTACAATAATGAAGTTAAGTTTGAAGTGGACTCACCTAAGGATGTAAAGGTGGCTTTTATTAAATGCTTCAGTAAATCACCAGAACTGTGAATCATCCCACATCCCAGGTCATCTTCTACATTAAATTTGGAAAGCAGGGGCATCTGTTATCTCCATTTATTTATTTTTTATTTCTTTTTGCTATAAGGGCTCTTGTTCTGCTTAAATTTGCCTTAAATAAACAATGGAAGTAGTCTCCTATGCTAAGTGTGATCACAGAAGAGCAGACCTTTTACAAACTGTTGGGCAGTAGGAGCCATTATGTGTTAAAACTTCCTGCTGTCTCCTCAAGTTTTATCCCTCTGACTCCTTGTGATACTAGAGTGAATGAAGCTTACAGAGATGATGGAACATGCTAACCTCCAGTCACAGAACTATAGGGTAAATAAGCATACGTTAAGCCCTTCCTCTATTTTTGATGACCAGGATTCACTTTTGGAATGATGATTGCAATGCCACAACCCCTTGGAGATGTTATCAAATTAAAAGGTGGGCTTTAGAGAGCTGTGTTTGCTGTGCAAGTGCTTACGATTTAGCTCATCAGTATGGATGGTTTATTACAGCTCCTAATTCAACTAGAGCTTTCCTAATCAGTACATAACCCTTTCAATATAGTCTAGCCAAGAGAGTTATGACAATCTGTGGAGCGCAGTTACTGTAGAGCATCTTGTTTGCTGTGTAAGTGCCTAGCACTCAACATGTCAATGCACAGGGTCTAATCCAGCTTTCAACTTACCTAGACAGACTCCTACACAATCTCACACTCTTTTCAGCACAGACTAGTCATGAGGGTTATAACAATCTATGGAGATTATTAATAGACCTCTAATCTCTGTCAGTATAATTTGCAAGGAATAGATCATGCATATTCAATAACCTGAACTGAGTTTGATATAGTTGACATCAGCTGAGAAATAGGTAGCCCTTCCTTGCTGTAGACCTATATTGTTCAAATTCAACCAAATTCTTTGTAACTGTTACTATTTTGCAGTTTAAATCGCTGAGGTATTAACACTCAGTTCAGAGGGTTGGGGGGAAAAAGGGATGGTGTCTTGAATATTAAGGCTTTTTATATGTACATAACCAGATTCTTAGATATTTTAGTAAGTTGTTTCCAGATAAATCAAAACAAAGTATCCTCTATTGATGTCTGAAGATTGCTTAAATATACAGCTCTCTCTTCAGGGCAGACATTGCTAAACATTCAAGATGAACTCTAAACTTTTAAAATAACTGATGCTTCTTTCACATGCTAAAGTTCTTGGCTGGAGTCAGAATATACCGTGGTCAAGGCTATTAATGATCAGAACAAGTTGACATGGCTATTGTGTTTATATACTTCTTAATATCACACTGTTCTCCCTGTGATGCTATATTATCTTGTTAAACTGTTATTGTATTGCTATATGATTTTGTTTATGGTCCCAGACCAGAAATCCAGTACAGCAGTATGTACAGTAGACATCCAATATGTAATGTACATCTCTTCATACTTGGCAATACATGCATCCAGGAAGCTTGTGGATTGTGTAAGCAGAGTAGTGGATGACTGATCTTGGAATAGTGACACTACTGTATATTAGTTTATGGTTAATGAGAATAACATTTACATGTTACACTATTGTTCTGTTAACACTCTATATACTCTGGGATTGCTGTGTAACCTTTCTTTTTCATATTTTTTTCAAATAAGATGGATAGGTGGCTAAGCACAGGGTTAGATCTGAAAGAGCTAAGTGCTTCTAAGCTAGGAAATGTTCTGAACCTACCATTAGAAAATATTATTGGAATCTATAGGAAAAACATATACCTCAAACCAATATCACTAATACTTATTTCACAATCTAAATTTTTGTAATGTAGTCATTAGAGTTGTGGAACGTAAGAGGCTTGCAAGATAAAAATAAGAAAAAATTGCTGATGCACTTAATTTTTAAATCAGAAGTAAATATATGTTTTATTCAAGAAACTCATGTTTAAAGATGACCGGAGAAAGGACACAAATAGAAAATGAATAAAAACTATCATTGCAGCTGGGGATAGTGCTGATTCTAAGGGAGTGGCTATCATAGTAAAAAAATAATTTCAGGAATCAATCATAGACCATCACTTTGATCCAAATGGTAGATGGTGTTCTTTCACAATCCAAGGGCCCATTGATGGGAAAAAATACTTTTCATAAATATATATGGCCCATGTCAAAAACAACAAGATTTTATCTTAGAAATATACAAAGTATTATGTAAATACCCAGACCACTGTCACATTATAGGAGGCGAATGGAATGCAGTTATTGATCCGGGACTAGACCGTACCAGTAAACCGAACTCACAAAACCTACAAGCATTGATTGCTGTAGCTGAACTTATATCTGACTTATCTCTTATTGATCCTATCTCCTTTGGAGATGACCTTGTTAAAAGTAACATATACATATATTATTCTAATTGTCATAAGTCCTGGTCAAGACTAGACTTCTTCCTTATTTCAGAAGCTTTATTAATAGTGGAAGTTAAATATTTCTCTGAACCCAGGTACTTATCAAATCATTCAAAAATAACATTGAAACTAAACATGTCAGACAATTCATCGAGAAGGTTCAATATGGGCAATTGGTCTTTGAAGACTAATCTGTTACTCAAGTCAGATGTGATACAAGAGGTATTAGTTATACTAATGGAATTAGATGAGAATCTAGAAACCACTGATATACCATATGATGTCCAATGGACAGCCTGCAAGATGAAACATAGAGGGTTACTAATCCAAAAGGCCTTGTACTATAAGAAAATGGCAAAAGAAAAAGAACATAAGCTAGTGGCCAAACCTATGGAGTTAGAAAAGAGATTCCAGTGGGATAATAATCATAATGTTGAGAAATTAATTAACACTACACAACTACAATTATTTGACTTACATTAGAACAATTACTCTCTTCAGGAGCTAAGGTCCATAGATAAATATTCTGAATGGGCACAAGTTCCATCCAATGTTCTAGCAAGGATAATATAAAATAGACAGGAAGCCTCTAGGATATCATTACTTCAATATCAAGATAAGCTTTACAACTCGGATCCACAGATAATAGGAATTCCATCAAATTTATTCAGAGATAGATAGGATGGAAGTACAACAAACACCTATGGGAGAAATCGAGGGATTTTTTTTTTTTTTAAATCCTACATTCACTAAACTAAACAAAAATCAAATAGAATTACTCATGGCCCCACTTAATCAGCAAGAAATGTTGTTGTTGTGTCTTTTGGCTTTTCCCAGTTAGGGGTCGCCACAGCGGAACTCCAGTCTGCTAATGATTGGCAGTAGATTTTTACGTACCGAGTTGCCAGCCCTGATGCACAACCTTCAACGAAGGTACGCCCATCCACACATGTCTCCACACAGAAGACGCTATAGCTGAGAATCGAACAGGACAACATCTTACTGTGAGGTGACAATGTTACCGCAGCACCACCACCGCAGTACTTAATCAGCAAGAAATAATTGACTTTATAGAGAAATTAAAATTAGATATAGCCCCAGGCCTGGACCGTTACACTCCAGACTTTTATAAAAAATTCATTCATAAATTATCTATTCATTTAAAAGTATTCAATTACATTGAACTAAAGGGTATAACAGATCAATATCTAAACTTCTCTAAAACAATCTTCATCCCCAAATGCAGCATAGACAAATCTAACCCACATAACTATAGACCAATCTTCATGATAAATGTGGATATTAAGATCTTATCTTCACTACTTGCAGAGAGGCTTAAAAAAGTCATCCCCTCCATTTTATCCCCTGAACAATCTGGATGCATGTGTAATAGGCACACATGGGACAATACTTTAACTCTAGACTTTATGATTAACCTCACTAAAAATGAAAGAAACCCAAGGTATGTTATAGTACTTGATGCCTGTAAAGCATTTGACAGAGTCAAATAGAATTTCCTATTTTCAGCTATATCCCAATTCAACATCCCTAAGGATTTCATCAAGTTAATCAAATCTCTATACAATAACTCTTACACATACCTCTACAGTAATAAAACACTATCAAAACATATAAAAATATCTAATGGAATGAGGCAATGTTGCCCTCCCCCCCAACTATTTAATTTATACATCAATCCCTTCTTCCTCTACATCTCCCAGAGAAGATATCACTCAATCCCTAGGTTTGTAGGCACCAATGTAACCCTATCCGCCTTTGCAGATGATTTAAATATCTTCTTTGAGCACCCTAGTACTGACCTAAGAAAAATAGCTTCATCAATAAATGAGTTCTTGAGAATCTCAAACTACAGAGTCAATCAAAAGAAATCTCTTATCTTCCCTATCAACCCTTTAAATCATAAAGAATATTTCCTAACAAACACCTCCTTCAAAGTAGTTAATTCTTTCAAATACTTAGGTATAATATATGAGCATAACCACTTATCCATGTACCAGAATAATTTACTGAAAACATGGACGAATATCACACAGGACTTACATAGATAGCAACAGCTGCATCTCTCCATGCTGTCCAAAGCAGCAATCATTAGGATGAATATTCGCCCTAAATTATTATATCATTTTAATGCATCAGATTTTGTCATTCCAAACAACTTTTTCCTAAGGATTAATAAAATGTGTATGTGAACAAATAAAACAATTGCAGAAATGGATAGTACAGTTAGAAAAAACAAAATGTAATCGTACAGTGTTAGACTAAATTATTAGCAGATAAAATGGACATGTATCAGCATGAGGCAGAAAAGGCTGTTATACAGGTAGTGAGATACAAATATCATAAATGAAAAGGCAAAATTAATAAAAATAAAGTACAAATGTCAATAGCAAAGGCAGGTTTTGACTGGGATCCAGACCATTGGAATGGAGATATTTGGCATTCTTCTGATTCTCCGTCCCATTCAGACTCTGATAATGAAAATAGTATTTCTCCTGGAGAGGAGGAACAGAATAAAGGGGGACCAGTAAAGGTAAAACCAATTCTTCGGCGATGGAAGCAAAGGATTCTTGGGGCACAAGGGCTCCAAGGAGGGCAGGAAGAAGTTCATTATGAAGATTTTACTCAACAGGAAATGAGTGATTTGATTGAAAGGTTTAAACAAAAACCTGGAGAATCATTAGTAGCATGGTTAGTGAGACTTTGAGTTTGGGTCCACTGGAGTGGAAATAGATAAAATGGACACCAAAAGATCTGGTATGTTAAGTAATGATCCATCAGTGCAGGATGCACTTCAAAATTATGGCAAAGATGAAATGAAAAGTCTTTTTAAAAGTATAGCATATTGCTGTGCTGAAAAATATCCTACAGAAATGGATTGGCCTCTTAATGATAAGCCATGGTACACCTTATGAGATGCTATTCAAAGAATTAAGGAAGAGACAGTGAAAACTGCTTTGCTTGTAGGGACCGCTGATACATTATTATAAAATGCTTTGACAGTTTCTGTTAGAAACAGGATTATTAAGCTAGCACCCCCCCCCCGGCTTAGAAAACAGTAATATTTATATACTTAATTAGTGAGACGGGACATGCTATTTCTCAAGTTATTGAGGGACTGCAGCAATTGGGAGAGCTAGGAGAGTGGGGACCAAAACAGTCAAATAGTGATAGACAAGAAAATAAAAGTGCTGGACACAAAGAAGCTCAAGTGTCTTGAAAACATATGTTTATTGCGTTGTTGAAAGACGGGGTGTCTAAGGATGAGATTGATGGGATAGATACTCCGGCAATGTGGGAGATATACAAAAACGATCTTTGAATAAGAAAGGCAGGCAAACTCAGAATGTAGAAAAATGGGAGGAGTATGTAGCAGACAGTAAAACTGAAAATAGGGAAGAAGGTTCAGCAGTTCGCTCTGCTCCACCTGCAATGTATCCTGATTTGTCAGATTTACATTTCGACTAGGAAATTGGCCAAGCTTCAGTATGTGGATGGGCTCGGCAGGATTTTAGACCATATGTAGACTTGACAATATTTTAGAAAAATAAAAATGAACAACAGGTCCAAGCTCTAATTGATACTGGAGCTGAGGCCTCACTAATTTATGGTAATCTGAGTTTATTTAAAGGGCGACAAGTTACTATTACAGGACTTGGTGGAAAACAAATTAAAGCTGTTCAGACAATGTTAGAAATGAAAATAGGTCGATTGCCAAATAAAAATTACTCTGTCTTAACAGTACCTGTTCCTGAATACATAATAAGAATTAACATTTTAAAGGGCCTGACATTGAATTTATTGGACAGATATTATCAATTTGGCATTTAGCCATATTTTTCGGTCAAAACAGTTACAATAGGAAAACTTAAAATGCCATCCATGGAATTACCTTTAGCAACAAAGGTAATTAGTTTAAAGCAACATAGAATCCCTGGGGGGCATAAGGAGATAGGTGAAACAATTCAGGATTTATTAAATGCAGGCATCTTAAAAACTACTATGACAGCATGGAACAATCCGGTTTGGCCTCTCAAAAAGTCAGACGGGTCTTGGCGAATGACAGTAGACTATTGAGAATTGAATAAATATACTCCACCACTAACAGCGGCAGTTCCAAATACAATTATATTAATAGAAAATATACAGAAACACCAGGGTGCTTGGTATGCAGTAATAGACTTAGCAAATGCTTTCTTTACCATACCAATCGCAGAAAAGAAATATGATCAATTTGCTTTTACCTGGCAGGGACGACAATATACATTTACTCGGTTACCACATGGATATTTGCATAGTCCTACAATCTGTCACAAAATAGTGGCAGAACATTTAGACAAAATAAGGTTACCTCAGAATATGCAAATTTCATATTACATTGACAATATTCTTAATCAGGGAAATTCTGAACAAGAAGTGAGTGAGCATTTACAGATGGTAATTAATCACATGAGAACAAAGGGCTGGGAAATAAATCCCAACAAAATTCAGGGACCAGCTCAGACAGTAAAACTTTTGGGAATTCAGTGGCGTCAGAGACATAGAGAAATTTTATCGAAGGCAAAACAAAAGATTTTAGAATTTCCAACCCCTCGGGACAAGACTGAGGCACAGAGCTTTATAGGATTATTCGAATTTTGGGGATAGATTAGAGACCAGATGGCTTAGTGGTTAAGGTCTTCGCCTCCAATGCACAAGGTACAAGGTTCGATCCTGACCTCTGACTAATGCCTGTTTGGAGTTTGCATGTTCTCTCTGTATCACCGTGGGGTTTCTCCCATGTCCGAAAAACATGCTGAGTGTTTCCATCTGAAACTCACCAATGAATGGAGCTGTGGGCAGCAGCACAGACTCTACATGGTGCCCAATGGGGGGAAAGAGTTGTAAAAAGACCAACTGCTTTGGACATCTATTGTGGTGCACAGTATCCTCAAGATAGGAGAACACAGATCACAAACTGTGTGCCGTGGCAGGGCTAGCCACTTGACTTTGTAAAATATGGCTCTAGGTGATTCGGTCATGTTGACTGTCACCAAAAAAATGGGCATGGGTAGTTACCGGTGATAAGTGGGTTGAGGACCTGGCCTACTCTCTGACCCATGCCAGGGACCCATGCTAATGGTGGGAGGGGTATATGTGCCCCTATTGGCCAGTGTGTGCCTGCCATAAAAGCCCAGCAGCCCTGGGTCAATAGGCTACTGGCTGGCCGGTGTCTAGTTGCCCAGCCTGGGTTACCTGGGATAGCTGTGTTGAGTGAAAGCTGGACATAAAACCAACCAACCTGCCAAACATGAACTGAAAATTGCTACGCTTAATGTAGGTTCACTGACAGGATGCAGCTTAGAAGTGGATGACATGATGATACGGAGGAGGCTGGACATCCTATGTATCCAAGAGACAAGATGGAAGGGCAGTGCAACAAAGCCACTTGGCTTGGGATCCAGACTCTATTACTCAGGTGGTGGACAGGCTAGAAATTGTGTAGGAATTGTGGTGAGACAGAGGCTTCAGAAGTCAGTGAGGGATATCATCAGAATTAATGACAGACTCATGGCAATCAGACTCCAGTGTAATGATAGGACAGTATTCATAATGTCAGCCTATGCCACACAGCAGGGTTGTGATAGTGAGGAAAAGAATGCATTCAGACAGCAGTTGCAGGACCTACTAGATAAAGCAGGACAACATGAATTGGTGTTGATAATGGGTGACTTAAATGCACATATCGGGACAGACAGAACAGGATATGACTGCCTGGGTCCACATGGGTGGAGCAGTAGGAATAAAGAAGGAGAAGCCATTTTAGACTTCTGTCTGGCAAATGGCTTGATAGTAGCCAACACATGGTTCAGAAAGAGAGACAGTCACAAGATCACATACAAGAGTAGCCAACATGCAACTCAGGTAGACTTCCTCCTAGTAAGGAAAAGGCACTGGGGTAGAATCCATGATTGCAAAGTCATCCCCAGTGAAACAGTTGGTTCACAGCATAAACCAGTAGTTGCCAAAATCAGCTGCAAGCAGTGGTCAGAGAAGGCTCTAAGGTCAACAGAGACCAGGCTGAAGACCTGGAAGTTGACTGGAGAGAAAGCACAGCAGTTCAAGGAATTACTCAGGGCTCTAGCACCCCAAGAAGAGGAGGAAATAGGTGGAGTTGAAGAAGAGTAGCAGCGCCTAAAAACAGCATGTGTTAGGACTACAGAAAATATATGTGTCCCAGCCAGGTATGGAAATAAGGTACATAAGGAAAGCTGGTGGTGGAATGCAGAAGTCCAGGAAGTCATCAAAGGAAAGAAGGAGTGCAAGAAGAAGTGGGGGATTGAAAAGACTGACCAAGCTAGGAAGGACTACTGGTTGGCTAACAAAGAAACTAAGAAAGAAGTTGCAATAGCAAAGAATAGGGCATCAGAAGCACTCTATCAGCTTCTAGAAAGTGACTCAGTAAGGGGCACAAAGAAACTATACCAGGTTGCAAGGTAAAGACAGAAAGATAAAGAAGATAGTCAGACACCCTTCATAAGGGATTCCAGCAACAACCTGCTTACCAGCCCACAGGACATCAAAGGCAGATGGAAGGAGTATTTCCAGCAGCTTCTGAATGAAGAAAACCCCACAGAAGTGGTACTGCCCCAGAAACAGCCTACAATGAGAGTAGAAGAAGAGCCCAGCTTAGAAGAAGTAAGGGAAAGCAGCAGGCTCAGTTGAGGTCACAGCAGATATGATAAAGATGCTGGGTGAGCTAGGGGAGAAATGGCTCCTGAGGGTACTAATTGCAGTGTGGAGAGAAAGGCGTATCCCAGATGACTGGAGAATAAGCATACTCATGCCAGTGTACAAGAACAAAGGGGACATCCACAACTGTGGACAGTACAGAGGCATCAAACTCCTACCACATTGCATGAAAGTTCTGGAGAGGGTGATTGATAAACGGGTACGCAGAATAGTAGAATATAAGATGGGAGATGAACAGTTCGGATTCAGAACAGGATGCAGCACAATTGACCCGATGTTTGCATTGAGACAGATATTTGAGAAGAAACTATAGAAGAGGAGAGAGTCAAACTGGGCTTTCCTAGACTTGGAGAAAGCATATGACAAGGTCCCAAGAAAGCTGATCTGGGCAGTACTGCAGTGGTTTGAAGTCCCAGAAACATTGGTAGAATTAGTACAGGCTATGTACAAGGACCCAGTGACTCAAGTACGAACAGTGTTTGGCCTCACTGAGGGGTTCCCAGTGGGAGTGAGTGTACACCAGGGTTCAGCTCTGAGCCCACTGCTGTTCATACTGGTAATAGACTACATCAGCAAACAGGTTGGAGGGGTCAGAGAAACAAAGCTGCTGTATGCAGACAATGTGGCAGTACAGGCAGACTCTGCTCTAGAACTTCAGCAAAGGATAGGAGAATGGAATGCAAATCTGAAGGCACATGGGATGAAACTACGCACAGATAAGACAATGATAATGGCAGCAGATTGGGGAAATCAGAAGAAGCTGAGAATAGAGATAGATGGGAAGATGGTGGAACAGGTAAACAGTTTCAAGTATCTGGGAGGGGTGGTTGAGGAGAAGGGCAGTCTGAATGAAGAGGCCAAAGCTAGAATCAGAGGGGCTGCAGCCAACTGGCATAGAGTATCAGGTGCAGTCTATGACAGAAGAATGCCAAAGAAGCTGAAAATTAAGGTGTACAAGACAGTGGTGCAACTAGTACTACTGTATGGTACAGAAACCTGGGCAGTAAAGGCAGAACAGTTGAAGAAACTAGAGGTGATGGAAATGAAGTGCCTGAGAAAGGTGGTAGGATGCACACTGCGGGACAGGCGAAGAAATGAGGACATAAGAGCAGAAGTCAAAGTAGCTCCAATTGCAGAAAAGTTCAAAGAGAACAGATTACGGTGGTTTGGGCACATGTGTAGAAAAGCAGAAGACAATCTGGTGAGGGAGATTTGGGACAGACAGGAAGAAGGTA
This sequence comes from Protopterus annectens, assembly GCF_019279795.1. NCBI lineage: Eukaryota > Metazoa > Chordata > Ceratodontiformes > Protopteridae > Protopterus > Protopterus annectens. The sequence goes on from NC_056742.1 coordinate 66,055,269, forward strand.
AGAGGAAGCGAGGGCGTCCAGCAAAGAGGTGGATGGATTGTGTGAAAGAAGATCTGCGACAGTCAGGCATGAGTGTTGAAGAAGGCAGGAGAGTGGCACTGACTTGAGAGAGTTGGCTACAGTTAATACGATACCCCAACCCCATGTAAATGGGAAAAAGGGGGATGATGATGATGATGATGATATTCCTCATTTAAGTCAAATACTTTCCCCATTGTACAAGGTGACTAGAAAGAAATATGAGTTTGTGTGGGGGAATGATCAGCAGAAAGCTTTTGAACAAGCAAAGCAGGCTATTCAAAAAGCATTAGATTTATGGCCCCTACAGGATGGGGAAGTAGAGTTACACATATCCGTGCAAGATCATTATGCTAATTGGAGCCTTTGGAAAAACAGGGATCAAAGTGGGTGCCACTAAGATTCTGGACCCAGAGGTTACCAGATGCAGGAGAAAGATATTCTCCTTTTGAAAAGCAATTGCAAGCATGTTATTGGGCACTTGTAGATACTGAACAAATGACAATAGGACATACTGTACTCTTGCGACCAGAAATACCTGTAATGCAGTGGGTGATGAGTTAATCTAAGATGCATAGAATAGGTCATGTACAGGAAGCAAGCATTATTAAATGAATATGGTATATTCAGGATAGGGCTAAACTTGGAATTAATGGGGTAGCGATGTTACATGAGAAAGTGGCTCAAATACCAATAGATCAACAGCTATCTGTTACTGACAAAGCTGAACCAGTCAGTGAGTCCCCGGTAAAATGGGGAATGCCGTATGTGCAAGTACCAGTAGAACAATGTAAACATGTTTGGTTTGCTGATGGGTCAGCAAAATATGTAGAAAATAAAAGATGTTGGAAGGCTGTATCTTATAATCCAGTGACTAAGAGAATTTTAACATCTTCAGGGAGTGGTAAAAGTAGTCAGTATAAAGAATTATATCAAGTAAAAAAACGAACAACAGAAGAGCAAAGCAATGAAAGTGGTTGGAAGAAATTTATTTACAGTGTAGGTTAGCGCTTTCGCTGGTTAGCTTCTTCAGACCTTAATACAAGTAAAACAACTGTATTCAATGTTTTAAATATAGCTACTTAAAGCTATATCAATCCATTCATGCATGCCAGAATGTATACAATATGAAAGTACATTATATCTTTAAAAATATATCATATCATTAAAAGGTATATAAATATAAGCACAACATCCATTTACCTAGCAATTCAACACATACTTAAAAACTCATGACGTGGATTATAAACATTCTTAAAATAAACTCTTGATATGAAGAGTTTTTTTAAAATACTCCTACTAATACATATAATTCATTTATTATATCTCAAGCTCCTCAACTTCTTTCCATTAAGTCGGTAACATATCGGATCTAAATTTGATAATCCAGTGTGTCTCTAGCCTCAGTATAACTTTCCACATCCCCCCCTCCTATTTACAGCAATCTGTTCTAAAATCCTAAACATAAAGAATGGTCCGTGCCTCTATCATGTACATGTTTGGCAAGTGCATTAGTGTTTCTAATATGGTATACATGTTCACGAATCCTGTCTCTAAGACAGCGATTCGTCTTTGCCTATAAAAAATGCCTGACAGCTCCACTTAAGATACCATGTATACTACGTTCATCATGCATGCAGCTGCCCACGTGCACATATTAGTCACCCACCCCAAAAAGGGTGTAAACCGGATCAGTTAAAATATAAGAGCAAAAATTACATCTATTACATGGTGTGGATAAAGGTGGATTTATGCTCAAATCATGGTTTGTTGCCTTTGGATAACAAAGGAGGTTCTTAAGGTTCTTTTTTTCCTATAAACGAACCTAGATCTATCTCCAGTAATCTCTTTAATTTTGGGGTCTACTGATAGCACATGCCAGTGCTTAATAAAAATATCTTTAATAAGACGTATATCTTTTGTATAATACACTGGAAACAAAACCTGCTAAATAGTCCCACACTGACTATCAGTCACAGTGATGTCGTCAATGTTAACTATACATTGTTCACCACCACTACTGGAAAAATAAGGCTTAGCTCTAGTGCTCCTAAGATCTAACATGTCTTCTGTCCCTGTCGTGAAATCAGTTGTACTATAACATCTTTCTCTCAGCCTTTTCTCCAGATCATTCATATCCATTCTGTATGCTGAATCTACAGGGGTGTATCTGGAGAACACACATTCCTCCAGCGGGATGGCGTAGCTATGGGCACATATAGATATCTGTTCCAGAGTGAATTTTACAAGAATTATGTTCCTTTCTACAGGCGTTTTGTAGATGACCTGTTCCTAGTTTGGACAGGTACATCTACACAGTTGGAACTGTTTATTGAAGAGATTAATACATATACAGATTTTTTGAATTTCACCGTAGAATGGTCTGATCATATCCCATTTTAGATGTTTATGTAGAAAAGTTAGCAGATGGAATGGTCAATACAGGCTTGAACACCTTGTTGCACCGTCATAGTATGGTTTTGTCTACAAAAACATAGTTCGAGGACAATCCAGATACACCCCTGTAGATTCAGCATACAGAATGGATATGAATGATCTGGAGAAAAGGCTGAGAGAAAGATGTTATGGTACAATTAATTTGGACAGAAGACATGTTAGATCTTAGGAGCACTAGAGCTAAGCCTTATTTTTCCAGTAGTGGTGGTGAAATGTATATAGTTAACATGACGACACCACTGTGACTGATAGTCAGTGTGGTGTGGGACTATTCAGTTTTTTTTGTATTATATTAAAGATAAAGATATAATAAAGATATTGATATTTTTTTTTATTATGCTATATTTTTGCTCTTATATTTTAACTGATCCAGTCTTTTATACACCCTTTGGGGTGACTACTACAATATGTGCACGTGGCAACTGCATGGGAGCCTGTCAGGCATTTTACATAGGCAAGAATCGCTCAAACATGTACATGATAGAGGCACGGACCATTCTTCTCATATTTAGATTTTTAGAACAGATTGCTGTAAACCTAGGAGGGGGGGGGGGAAAGTTATTAGAGGAGGAGAGAGACACACTGTTATTATCAACTAGATCCGAGATGTTACCGGACTAATGAAAAAGTCCTTACTACTTATTTTTTTGTTGAGGAGCTTGAGATATAATAAATGAATATAATGTATGTATTAGTAGGATTTAAAAAAACTCTTCATATCAAAATGGATGTTGTGCTTATATTTATATACCTTTAAATGATATGATATATTTTTAAAGATATAATGTACTTTCATATTATATTTTATACCTAACATCAGAGCATTAACTCCGAGCGGAAGGCTCTGTCATTTGGATAAAGAATTATATGTTGTATATCAAGCACTGAAACAGGAGATGCCAGGTACATGTCATATTTATACTGACTTTTGGACAGTGGCAAAAGGGTTAGCAACCTGGTTGCCTACCTGGCAGAAAAATGGCTGGAAAATTCAATCAAAAGTAATTTGGGGAAAAGAATTATGGCAATCGATTTGGGAAATGATAAATCAAGGTACTGTAACAGTTTATCATGTTGATGCACATTGTTCTGCAGATTCTCTAGGACGATGGTTTAATTCTGTTACAGATGAACAAACAAGAATTTCAGAAGCTAATATACTAGATGACTGAGCAAATGGGGATGGAAAAATGGGCACATCAGAAGTGTGGACATCTGAGAGAAAAGGCCACTTACAGGTGGGCACAAACAAGAGGAATTGCACTATCATTAGATTTAATTAAAACTGTTATATTACAATGCCCAGTATGTCAGCATACACAACAAAGATCCATACCTCATACAGTTCAGGGACATATAGGACGAGGAAAGTTGCCAGGACAAATATGGCAAATTGATTATCTTGGTCCTTTACCATTAAATAAAGGTTGCCAATATGTATGTACAGCAGTAGATACTTATTCTGGGTATCTTATTGTTTTTTTTCATGTCGACGAGCAACACAGGTGAGTACTCTAAGAACCTTAGATTTAATAATTTTGTGTTATGGAATGCCTTTGCAAATACAAAGTGATAACGTCTCTCATTTTACAGGGAAAATGGTACAGGATTTTGCAAAACAACATAACATTAAATGGGTATTTCATATACCCTATTACCCGCAGGCAGCAGGATTAATTAAAAGAATGAATGGATTACGTAAAGACCAATTAAGAAAATTAGAAAATGGGAGTCTGCAAAACTGGAGAGATAACTTAAATTTGGCATTACAGATTTTAAATAATAGACCAATTTCAGAAACAGAAACACCATTAATGAAAATGTTAACTCCAGCGTTGCAGATCAAACCATATGTGAAGACAAACAATCACATATCGGGAAACTCAAACAGGTGCATTAGCTCCTACCAGAGCTACACCTGAGACTGCAGGACTGAGTTTATATTCAATGAATGCTTGCAAAATACCACCAAGGTCAGTTCAACTGATCGAGACTAGAATTGGAATTCAAATTCCAACAAAGCATTTTGGTTGGATAGTGCCTCAATCAATGCTTTCTTTGAAAGGTGTTCAGGTTGGGGATGGAGTTGTTGAAGCAGGTCACCAAAGGGAACTTAAAATTATTTTGTTAAATACTTCGGATGAGAATGTTCATGTATGGAGAAAGGATAGGGTAGCCCAAATATTTATTGTACCTGTGTTAGGCAGCACAGTCACCAGAGGGCAGTTATCACCTGTTGATGCCTTCAAGAGGGAAAAATATCCAGTATGCATGAAATCAATTCAGGTGCAAAAATATGGGTCCATGAACCCAATAAACAACCTGAGCAAGCAGAAGTAATATCTACTGTAAATGACAATACTGCCTTAATTATTAAATCAGGAAAGTAAAAATGGGAATACATACCAGCAGATTGGTGTTATTTGTGAGAATAATCATACTACTTTTCTTTGATTTCAGATTTCAGTTCCACTGCTAATTGTTGATGGTCTCGCATTGTATGGAGTCCCTTTGGCAGAGTGCGTAACACCAGGGGTAAAAGCAGTTAAAATTAATTCAACTGTACTCCAATGGGGATGGGCTGCTAGTACACAGAATAGAACACAAGGAAATTTTACCTGCCCTGCTGGACAAGGATATCCTAATATCAATTTGACTTTTGAAGGACATTTAACTGTTTGGAGGGTAAGAAGAGGTCATCTTTATGTTCAGTTACTGGATGACAGACAAGCTATGGTAATAATTCAAAATTACACAGAGATAAGATGTTGTAATTGTAAATATGAACAGACATACTGAGAAAATTATTACTTTTGCCAGAACGGAACGGATATTTATAATAAATCAATTAATCTATAGAACATTACAGTATTGTTTTGTATGAATGCAACTCAGATTATAAATGGAATATGGGCCTCTCAAATAACTGCATTGAACAACAACCCAGGGCTCATTTTGATCAAATAATTAAAGTGCCTTCTACATGTAAATATGTAGGACAGATATATCAAAAGACTGTACTATATTTTAATGTTACTTTTTCAAAAATAGGTAAATGTAGACAGAAACGAGCTTGGTATAGCACCTTATTTGGAGGGATTGGTACAGGGTTAGGAACTTTAAATACTAATGATGTCAAAGTTTTAGCTAATAAGATCAAAGTTGTGGGTCAAGATGTTTCCACTGTGCTTTGAAATGTATAATTTGTGAATCCTACAGTCTGGTATATACAAAAACAACTAGTTAGCTATGAAAAATATTTTATGGATCAATGTAATGCTTCTGCGGTTCATAATTTGAAATTTGACAAAATATTACTAAGTTTGTAAATTGGACAACATGTACTTTGAAATCTTTTTATGTTTCAATACAAAAGAATTTTGTGAAAACAAAGTTAATGCTTAATAATGAGCATTTATGGAGACAATTATTGAACAAATGGATACCCAGTACCAATTGGATAAGACTGTTTTCTAAAAAAACAAGATGCAGAAATAATTTTTGTACAGGTTATATCATACATTATAATGTCCCAAATGCAAAAATAATGTGTCAATTTATAACTTTGTCATTGGTATTCGGACCTCCTGTGTATCCATTCCAATATTGGCTAACCAAGTGGAAGGGAATTATATTGATTTCTCAAACCGAACACACAAACTGGAACACTGCACTGAAATGATGGATGGATTTATTTGTGGACAACATTCCCCTATATATGAACCATGTTTTCTTTAACATTCCATCAATATTTGTAAATGGACTGTATTACCTTCTACTTTTGACATGTTTGTAGAAATAGCATCACAATTTATATGTTTAGTGACATACCAAACATTATTCTATGCTTTAACGAATCCTTTTGTAGGTTGTTTAAATAATGTAGTGCATTTAAATTGGCACAATGAAACTTACATTTTCTCTCCTAAAAACATATGATGTGATAGTGTTCAATCTCGCCGTTTGTTCTTACACATGGGTTCGGAGCCGATCCTCGGCTCCGTGTCGGCCGCTTGCAAGCTCTGCATCGAGAAGAAGCTCGAGACAACCTAATACCCACAATCCCCCTCTGCCTTTACCTCAGATCTAGTTTGCCGCTGCTGCGTTCGCATCACTGGGATCGAGCTCGAGCAACTTCAGATAAGAAATAACTTTATTATTGTTATTTTTCAGGAAAAATTTATTCTAAAGTGCTATTTGGTAGACATAGTGTATGTGTGTGTGGTAAGGTAGAAATACTCGGTACCGTTAAGTTAATTAAACTTATTAGAGTTTTTCAGGGCCTACCACCCCTTACTTGAATTGACAACCGGACTGACTTGTATATCGGATTCGACATATTTACTGGATTTGTCACTCTACTGGACTTGACTTTTTTTCTCTTACCTGTTTCTTCTTTAAGATGTCTGAGAAAATTAAATCGGGTTTTAAACGTTGCCAGTGTGGCCAAAAAATGTCAGTTACTGACAACCATAGTTCCTGTGTCTACTGCCTTGGCCCTCTCCACTTACAAGAGGACTGTTCAATTTGTCACTCTTTTAGTGGGAGGGTCATGACAGATAGGCGCAGGAAACTCATGGACAGGGGGTTATTAAAACCTTCCTTTCAGGAGGCTCTGGATGCTTCAGACCAGGCATCCAAATCCTCGAAGGAATTGAAGATGTCGGAGCCCAGGTCATCGGCTCCGAGCTCTTCGAGTAAAGTTAGATCACCGGTTCCACAGACTTCGGGGCCGAGTGTTCAACTGTTGTCAGTTTCCGAGCCTCGAGTCTTGGAACCGGTGATGGAGCTCCCTCCCCCGACACTGTTGAGGTCGGCTCCGTCTTCGGTTCCTTCGACCCGTTCTTCGAAGCCCCTCTCCGACATCGATGTGGACCGTGTGGTGCAGAAATTATTGGAACATATGGCCCTATCCAAACTTATCTCGATTTCCACCCAATTGGTGTCGAAACTTGAAGGCCTCCCATTATCTCCATCTGTTCCTCCTCCGAGACCTGCCCAGTCTTCGGAGCCGGAAGAAGCTGAGCTGCTGATTGTGGAGCCCTCGGTGCCAGAACCGTCCTTTTCTCGGTCGGCTCCGTTCACCTCAACTCCGTCCGATCCGGTACCGGAGTTTCGGAGCCGGAGATCCATCCTTGGTTCCGGGGCCGAGAGTCGAACCGATGTTTCGGTTCCGACTCTTCCTCTCGGGGCCTCGGCTCGGATCGATTCGGCTCTGTCCTCGGGGTCGATGCCTTCGGTGCCTGTTTCGGGGATTCTTCCCATTTCTTTGGAACCGGGAGATACCTTGACTCGGGACCCGGGGGCCTTTGATCTCATGAGGAAGGTGTTGTCTACCCAGACAACCACATCAGTAGAAGCAGCCTCTCCTCCCCATAAAGGACCGTTATCTTCCTCTGCACCCACGGCTACATCCAAGCGTCGAGCACCGGTGTCTCAGCCACCCCTGGAGGGTGCCCCCTCTTCCTCGGAGGCTTCTTCGGATGCTCCCCATGAAGAAGTCCCTAGGAAAAGATTGTGTAAGAGGAGACACTTAGATTCTCCACAAGAATCTTTGACGTCCGATACTGACTTGGATGAGTCAGAAGGGTCCCCTAAGTCACCTTCAGAAGATGTCTCTTTTTCTGACATATTGGAGATCCTGAAACAGAGAGGTGACTGGCAGTCCCTCCCCCCTTCTGAGGATGAGTCAGTCTTGCTGAAGGCATTTGGTGCTCGCCCTTCCTCCTCCTGGGTCACTCCGCCCTTCGATGAATTAATGGAACTTATTGCTCGAAGGGCATGGGAGGCTCCTGACACAGTGGAACCAGTCCCTAGGAAGCCTAATAAGTATATCACTGCACCCCAGGACAAGACTTACTTGACAAAAGGAGTTCCAGTGGATGCTATGGTGGTGGCAGCGCCACGAAAAAGGAGATGTCGGAATCTTCCTCATCTGTCCATCCCCTAATAAAGATTCTAGGACTATGGACAGGTATGGGAAGCGCATTTTAGTTCAGCGGCTTTTTCCATGCGATCCCTGAACTATTTGACCCACTTTACACGACTACAGAGGGATCTAGTCAAAGAGTTGGGAGATACCCTCCAGGGTACTACAGATGCTGCTGTCTCAGAGAAAGTGACAGCAACTTAATACCCTTACATCCATTGTGAACTCGTCCATGAGGCTGATCTCTTACGCAGCGAAGGTTCGAGTAGGGCAGCAGCTTCAGCGATTGCTCTTCGCAGACAATCCTGGATGCGCTTATGTTCATTGCGGAAGCCTTCAAGTCTTCCTTTACTAACGCCCCATTTGACGGTGCCACTCTTTTGGCCCCAAAGTAAAGGAGACCCTTACCCGGTGTGAGCAGGAGGGAAAGACTCTGTCTGCTGTCGGAGTCCGTTTTCCACCCCATCCAGACCGTACCCCAAAGGGCAACGTGGTGGAAAAATGTGGTTTGAAAACCCCAAGGATCTTTCCCAGGCACACAGGGTGATGCCCTTCTAGAGGCAGAGGAGGGGCAGAGGTGGAAGACGCCGCCCTGGCGGCAGAGGGGTCCGCAGAATCAAGGTGACAGGGATACACTCCTGGTAAACCTTTCCAGCACTCCTGAGAGGAGGCCCGACTGTCCTGCTCTGGAGGCAGTCGGGTCGCTAGCTTTATACCCTCAGGCCTGGCAAAACATAACTACAGACAAGTGGGTAAAAGCGTGGTTACCAGAGGTTACAATATACCATTTCTATCCTATCCCATTCCAAAGAAAAGACTCCCAGATGTGCCCCATCTGCGAGCTAGCAGCTATAGAAATTTCAAAGCTGCTAGAAAAAGAGTCATCCAACCAGTCCCAGCGGACCAAAGAGGATTCGGAACTTACTCAAGGTTCTTTTAGTTCCAAAGAAAACAGGGGACTGGAGGCCCATTCTGGACCTAAGCGACCTCAATACCTTCGTCAAGAAAGAAAAGTTCAATGGTCACGCTTCAATCGATCCTTCCATTCTTACAGAAGGACGACTGGATGTGCTCAATAGATCTGAAGGATGCATACTACCACATCAAAATGGCCAGGGCATCCAGAGATCATTTGCGCTTCGGCTGGGTGCCAGTCACTTTCAGTTTCGAGCCCTGCCCTTTGGTCTGACCTCAGCCCCCAGGGTCTTCACCAAATGCATGGCAGTGGTAGCGTCTCACTTGAGGCGCCTAGGATTCCAGGTGTTTCCGTATCTGGACGACTGGCTCCTTTCTGCCACCACCCAGCGTCAACTAGTACAGGCCAGAGACTACACTCTTCAACTGTGTGTTCACCTCGAATTTCCGTAAACTTCGAAAATCCTTACTACAGCCATCACAGCGTATCTTATTCATAGGAGCGGAATTAGATACACATCAGTTAATTCTAAGACTTCCTCCAGAAAGGATACTTTCACTTCAGACTCACATACGTCTTCTTCTTTTGTCCAGGAAATCCCCAGCAAAACTGGTACTGAAGGTTTTGGGACTCATGTCAGCTTCTCTTATTGCAATACCCTTGGGAAGACTGCACATGAGAGTCCTACAATGGCTACTGTTTGCACAATGGTCATTCCAACAACTACCTCTGACACACGAGATTCTTATAACGAACACATGCAAATCACACCTAAACTGGTGGCTTCAGACTTGCAACCTTTCCAAGGGGAGACCATTTGTGCTACCCACGCCGACAGCTACGGTGACCACGGACACTTCCCTGATAGGGTGGGGGGGCATCTTTCAGGGACAGACAGTCCAAGGCGAATGGACCAATTTAGAGTAAAATCTGCACATCAATGTTCTAGAGTTGAGGGCAGTGTTTCTAGCGTTGCAACACTTTGCTCCCCTTCTTCCTCTGGGAACTATTGCAGTTCAGACGGACAACATGTCTGTAGTCTGGTACATAAACAAGCAAGGGGAACCAAGTCCTATCAGCTATGCAGAGAGGCCATGAGAATCTGGCAATGGGCGGAGTCCACGGGTCGCTTTCTGATAGCAACGCACATCCCGGGGTCATCCAACGTCATAGCCGACAGGCTGAGCAGAGCAATACTGTTACCGCACGAGTGGTCCCTAAAACAGTCAGTTGCGAAAAAGATTTTTCGCACGTGGGGCCAGCCTTCCTGCGATCTGTTTGCATCTCCAATGAACACCAAATGCAGGAGCTACTTTGCCTATTACCCCTCCAGGGAAGTCCCCAGGGACGCACTGATTCACGATTGGCCCCGGGTCTCCTGTACGCATTTCCTCCCTTTCCCCTGATCACAAAGTTTCTCCAGAAAGCCAACAACCTACACAGGACAATAATCCTCATTGCCCCATTCTGGTCTCGTCAAATTTGGTTCCCCTTCCTCATGACACACTGCATTCGGGGACCCTGGATCCTGGACCCAGAGCCAGATCTATTGACTCACTCGTCAGGGGCTCCCCACCCCTGCTCTTGTCCTCCATCTAGCAGCTTGGCTGCTCCAATTCCAACTTAGCCAGGTCTGATCTTCTTTCACCTGCAGTTCGAATATATTAGTGGCTTCTCATAAAGCTTCCACTACTAAAACATATACTAGTAAATGGAAGCGCTTTGTATTCTGGGCAAATACACAGCAAGTGGACCCTGTTATAGCTCCTTTGAATAAAATATTAGAGTTTTTAACAGAATTGTTCCATCAGGGTGCTTCTCCTGCCACATTAAGAGTTCAATTGGCTGCCATTTCTAATTTCCATGTGGAAGAATGTGGGGCTCCTGTTATGGCCCACAGACTTTGTAAAGCCTTTTTAAAAAGGGTCTTTTCATATTAGACCACCAATTAGATCTCCTACGTCACCTTGGAGTCTAAACTTATTATTATCTAAGTTGATGCTGCCCCCCTTTGAACCAGCCTCCTCTTGCCCATTGAAATTTTTGTCGTGGAAGACTCTCTTCTTGGTAGCCATTACATCCGCTAGGCGAGTATCTGAACTTCAAGCTCTATCCATTAAACACCCTTATTTGATCTTTCACTCTGACAGAGTTTCTCTTCGCACTAATTCATCCTTCCTTCCTAAAGTTTGTTCTATTAACAATATTAATCAGTCCATTGAATTACCCACTTTCTTCAAGAATCACTCCAATAAAATGGAGTATATGTTACACAAATTAGATGTCCACAGGCAACTAAGGTTTTACTTGGATAGAACAAAAGATCACAGGAAATCTGATCAACTTTTTGTAGCCTTTGCTGATAACAGAAAAGGAGCGGTTACTAAAAGAACTCTTTCTAAGTGGTTAACTGATTGTATCATCTATGTCTATGATTCTTCAGATCAAACTCTTTTGCACAAACCCAAAGGACATTCCACAAGGTCAGTGTCTACATCCCTGGCTCATGCAGCTCGCCTACCACTAGACGCTATTTGCGGCTGCTACTTGGTCTAAACCACATACATTCATTTCTCATTATAAGGTAGACAAGGTTTCTAGGGACAGGGCAACCTTTGGTTCCACTGTGCTCAAGAACGTCCTTCCGTGAGTTCCTCAAGAACAAGGAGCTAGGGATGCTACCCATGTGTAAGAACAAACGGCGAGATTGAACACTATCACATATAGAAGTTATGTCCTTACCATAACGTTCCATGTGGAGTGTTCATCTCGCCTTTGTTCTTACATTCCCACCCTCCCACCCTTAGGAAGAACGTTCAGTTTGGTGCCTGGTCTGGGGCATTCTGCTTCTGCATTGCAGTTGTTGTATATATGGTTGACATGTATATATATATATATGTATATATATAGACTCTTAGTTTATGTGTGTATGTGATATTGGCATGAGTGTTTCTCTCTCTGACTGCTGGTTTGCTTGCAAACTAGATCTGAGGTAAAGGCAGAGGGGGATTGTGGGTATTAGGTTGTCTCGAGCTTCTTCTCGATGCAGAGCTTGCAAGCGGCCGACACGGAGCCGAGGATCGGCTCCGAACCCATGTGTAAGAACAAAGGCGAGATGAACACTCCACATGGAACGTTATGGTAAGGACATAACTTCTATTTAATGTATTTCATACTTGGTTATCAGACAAGCTGGAATATCATAATGTGACATTTAGCCTAAATATTTTACAAAAAGTGTTAAATAATACTCAATACCCTCAAAAACACTTACAAGCAGTACATCATAGTACTTTACATCATGAAATGACAAGCATTATTATAGGGAATAAATTGGTTAGTTTAGCTAATAAAACAGAATCTGATACTGCACATAACTGGTGGGACATATTTACTGAATGATCAACATCCGGTACCAAATTGTTAAATTGGTTGATACATCCAATATTAATTTTAATGATTGTTTTGATTCTGTTGACATTTTGGAATTGTGGCTTAACATACTGTGTTTACAACAAGGCAAATATAGTTTTGAATGTTGGATATAAGTGAGTCAATCATCAAAGGGCCAAATGTGATATGAAAGAGGGGAACATTGAGAGACTGTGATTATCTGACTTTTGCCTCACTATATCTCGACATTCTTTTATTTTCTTTATTTCTTTTTGATATATAGAATGATATTATGTTCCAGAACATCCTAACCTTTTCAGCAGACATAAGAGATGATGCTCTGTTCCGGAACATTCTGATGATTTCAGCAAGTTACTACATTTGATTACAAAACATGACTTGTTTACTACATTTGATTATGAAACATGACTTGTCTGGAGTTTTCTGGTAATGTACTAAAACTTGTAAGGTTATTGGAATATGCCAGTGTAGTATTTGAAATCTGCAGAATCATTGTGCTTGACAACATTTGCTGTTGCTTTTGGAGTGGGTGGACAACACCACAGAATGCTCTAGCAAGATCCAGCCTACACTGGAAAAGTACTGAATCTCATGACTTGTGGTAAACAACTTGGTTATATATATATAGATGGGATTCTCCACACTCAGGCAGAAACCTCACCTGTGGAGTGGACGCACTGCCCAGGACTGTTTTCCCGAAGAAGACTCCTGCCTGACTGCAACAGAGCTTCCCAGTCGAGACTGAAGACAGGATGAAGCTTTCTCTTTATCAGTGATGTATAATTTTCGTTAAATATATTGTCTAATTCTATTTACCATTGAATTCTCTATTTTAGTAGAATAGAGTGAATTTACTTTTTGTTCTTAGTAGACAAATAGAGTTTATTAGATTGTTAGTTTCCTTTGTGTCAGTAGAAATAAAGTTTGTATGACTAACTTTTGGTGTATATTGTTTTATTTCAAATCCTGCTCATTAGGCAATACAATACCTAAATGTGATATACATAAGCACATGTGATTGTTTTATAGGTATACTTAGAAACTGCATGGCAACAGGGTGTAATACAAAACAGTGCAGGTTGAATGAGCAGAATTATTGAATATTCATAAGGTTATGCTTTATTCATGAGAAGGTTAATTGATTGAGCATTCCCATTGGATCTTGACTTTTTAAAAATGTATTATATAGGAGGGAGCTACACACATTTCACTGTTGAGATGAAGTCTGAAGTTAGCAGATGAAAGTGCTTAACCTGTGTGTAGAATAGTTTTAACTCTCAGGGGTTCGTTTTTATTTCTTTTCTATTAAAAGTGTTTTTTTGAAAGTAAGCATTTGCAGGGTGGCTATAGTCCTTTATAGCGTATATTTGGTATATATTTTTGGTTATTTGGCAGCATATATGCTTACATCTTGTTATTCTCCTAGACTTATCAAAAGCTTTTGATATTGTTTCCAACCAGAAACTCTTACATAAAGTCTCATCTTTAGGGCTCGCCAACTCTTCACTGCAATGGTTCCATAGCTACCTCTCAAACAAAGCACAAACAGTGAAATGGAAACATGATTTCTCTACATCCTTGTCAGTAAATATTGGTGTCCCACGAGGATCTATACAAGGGCCCATACTTTTTCAGCATATTATTCATCAAGGGTCTCTACACCACTACAAAAATTCTTCCTTATTCATTACAATACTAATTCAAACTATAATCTGGTCTCCTAATCTCGTTTTAAACTACATGACCTTGTACAAAGTACAGTTTTGTACCTACCATAAATGTAGATGTCCGATAGGAATGCATCTGCAGTCCTTACAAATGGGTTGTCCTGTCGTCAGGCAGCCCTTCGGTCGGCCGGATTCCAAAGTCTGGGTCTGGCCTCGGCTGGTGTCGCACTTCACCCGACGTCATTGCTGCAGTTATTCAGGTATAAAGGCATCAGCCGACGCCATTTTCCTCAGTGTTTCTTACCCCAGATGCCAGGTGCCCTCTAGGAAGGCTAAATTTGGATAAATGCCAATGATTCCAAATAGTAGAGAGCAAACAAAAAATAAGCATGTATGTACATATATACAAACAAATACACCATAATAGATTCCCCCAGCTAGCTATAAGATGGGCAAATACCCTAGGAGTACCACAGAGGGGAAGGAGGGTGGGTAATCCTGACTGCAGATGCATTCCTATCGGACATCTACATTTATGGTAGGTACAAAACTGTACTATGTCCTTCAAGGATGCATCTGCAGTCCTTACAAATGGGTAGAATACCATAGCCAAACTGGGGGAGGAGGAAAAATAAAATTATGGTGTAGTTAAGATCCCTTGCAAAACAGCAGTGGCAAAACCTGCTCGGGATCTAGAGTATAAAGGTAAATTATAATGCTTGGCAAATGTATGCACGGAGCTCCAAGTAGCAGCCTCTAAAATGTCTTTGGTAGCCACTCCTCGTAGAAAAGCTGTGGTAGTGGCTGTAGCCCTTGTAGAGTGAGGCCTGATGTTTTCTGGAGTTTTCTTTCCATGGTAGGAGTAACAAAATCTAATGCAATTTCCTATCCACTTAGAGATTGTCTGTTTTGAAATTGCTTTTCCTTCCATTCCTGTTGCATATGCTACCAGTAGCTGGTCAGTTTTTCTATTGCCCTTGGTCCTGTCCAGGTAGTAGCGTAATTGTCTATGTACATCCAAGGTATGCAACAGTCTTTCTCCTCTGTTCTGTGGGTTGGGGAAGAATGTAGGTAGGTGGATAGCCTGATTTAAAGATACTCTGGAGACCACCTTAGGCATAAAAGTAGGATTTGTTCTCATGGACACTCTATCTTGATGGAAGATCAGAAAGGGCTGTACTGCCATTAATGCCTGTAGCTCAGATACCCTTCTTGCTGAAGTGATTGCCAGCAGGAAAGCAGTTTTCCATGATAAGTATTGTAATTCTGCTGTTGCTGCTGGTTCGAAAGGAGGAAGTGTCAATTTTTCTAGCACAAAGTTCAAGTCCCATGCAGGCAATGGTGGCTTCCTAGGTGGTTTTACATTTTTAATTCCTCTCAGAAACTGCCTGAGCAGAGGATGTGAGAAGACTGGAGGATCCAAGTCGTATTCTGCTGAAATAGCTGATGCATGAATCTTAATGGAAGAATAGGACAGGCCTTTGTGGAAGAGCTCTGCCAAGTATTCCAGGATGTTGGCTATGTTTACCAGTGACACATCTTCTCCTTTTGCAGTACTCCAAATGAGATATCTTTTCCATTTTGCTGAATAATTTTTCCTTGTTGAGGGTCTGTGAGCTTCCAAGATAATGTCTTTAACCCTTTGGGATAAATTTGGGTTAATTTGTCTTATGCAATGTTCCAGGCAGTCAGCTGCAGAGTTTTCAGGTTTGGATGCAGGGTGTTGTAGTTGTTCTGTGTTAACAGCAAGGGAACTAGGGGTAGGGGCCATTTTTGTTCCCGAGACATGCTCCTCAGTAATGGGTACCAATGTTGTCTTGGCCAGTCTGGAGCTATCAGAATGATCCTTGGACGGTCCTCTTTGATCTTCAGTAGCACCTTGTGCATCAAAGGAAGAGGTGGGAATGCATAGGCTGTCAGGCCTTTCCAACTGAAAGATAGGGAGTCCACCTTCCAAGCAAGTGGGTGGTACGTCCTGGTGCAGAATTTCTTTAGTTGGTGATTGCGCGGGGATGCAAATAAGTCTATTTCTGGGAGTCCCCATTTTCTTGTAATGGTTTTGAAGATGTCCGGATGCAGCATCCATTCGTGTGCATCCGTGGTAGTCCTGCTTAATATGTCTGCTAGAATGTTTTCTTTTCCTGGTACAAAAATTGCTTGTAACTGAATGTTGTAGCTCAGGGCCACATTCCAGAGGTCCAGTGCCATCCGGCATAGAGGGTACGAATGTGTGCCTCCCTGCTTGTTGATGTACCACA
Organism: Protopterus annectens; assembly: GCF_019279795.1. NCBI lineage: Eukaryota > Metazoa > Chordata > Ceratodontiformes > Protopteridae > Protopterus > Protopterus annectens. Next base: position 66,071,928 of record NC_056742.1, read on the forward strand.
TAACTGTGGTGTTGTCTGTCCTTATCATCAATTGACCTTGTCGAAGAAATGGTCTGAATGTCTGAATTGCCAGTTTTACTGCCAGCATTTCCTTTAGGTTTATGTGTAGGTGCAGCTGGTCTTGAGTCCATAAACCTTGTATGCACTTGTCCAGCATGTGGGCCCCCCAACCGAGGTCTGAGGCGTCCGTTGTGATGGTTTGGCTTGGTTGAGTGCTGTGGAAGGGCAATCCTTTGTTTGATTGACAGGCCTGAGCCCACCATTGGAATTCTTACTTCAGGCATGGAATTATTGGAATTTGGGTTTCTAGGCTGTGCTTGTGTTGAGACCATAAATTCCTTAGGCACCACTGTAACTTTCTCATATGCAGTCTGGCATGTGGAACCAATATTATGCAGGATGCCATGAAGCCCAAGGCTTGCAGGACTTTTCTTGCTATTAGATGGTTCTGCTTTGTTAATTCCAAGAAGTAGAGAGGGAGTTGCTCCTGTTTTTCTACTGTTAGGAATGCCATTTGTTTCAATGTGTCCAGCTCCGCACCCAAAAAGGTTATCCTTTGGGATGGTATCAGCCTTGACTTTTTTATATTGACTGTATATCCCAGGGCTTGTAGTAGGTAAATTACCCTTTTCAAGTCTTCTGCTATCTTGTTTTTGTTGTCCGCTTGTATCAGGCAGTCATCCAGGGTAAGGGTAGATTTGGATTCCCTGAAGCCTGCAATGAGCAATTACTGATGCCAGGCATTTCGTGAACACTCTGGGCGCAGTAGATAAGCCAAAGGGCAATGCTGAGAATTGATAATGCTCTGATCCTGCAAGAAATCTGAGGTATCTTCTGCAATTTGGTCGTATGGGGACATGCAGGTATGCCTCCTTGAGATCTAGAGTTACCAGCCAAGACTCCTTGCCCAGCATGGGAAGAAGCTGCTGTAGGGTCAGCATTTTGAATTTTGGAACAATGAGGAATGTGTTTAAAGCGGACAGGTCGAGAATAGGTCTCCATTTGCTTTCTTTTCTTGGTACCAGGAATAGTCTGGAGTAAAATCCCTTTCCTTGCTCCATAGATGGTACCTTTTCCACAGCTCTCATCCTTAATAATTGAGTTATTTGTTTTAGAGCTTCTGCCTTTTGATTTGGAGGTAGGTTTGGCATTCCTCTCTTCCCTGGTAGAGTATGGAAGTGAAACCTGTAACCTTGGTCTATTGTCTGCAAAATCCACTTGTCTCTTGTGATGTAATGCCAGTTTATTGAAAATAAAGCTAGCTTCCCGCCTAAGGGTGCTTCTAGTTGTTCCCTGGTAGGCAGTGCCAGAGCCAAGTCACTGTGATTGTCCTGTAGTAGTGGTGGTGGCTGTGTCTGTGGCTGTACCTCGCTGGTTGTTACCCTGCCACTGGCGTCCCCTGTAGGCACCCCTGGATTGGCTTCTGCCTCTTGAACGCCTATTCCTGCCTCTCTGAGCTCTGGAGGAGTCTGGAAAGGACCAATTCTTTGAGGGCCAATTCCTGCTAAACCTTGGAGGTTGGACCTGTAAGAAATCTTTCACTGTTTGGACAGATTTTGCCTTCTCTTCCATCTTCTTCAGCACCTGTTGTGCAGGAGAGCCAAACAAATTGATCTTGTCCATGGGAGCATCTAATAGTTTTGATTTGACATGGTCTGGTAAGGCCTGCTCTTTTAACCATGCATGCCTTCTGATAACTGTGCCAGTCATGGCTGATCTAAAGGAAGCCTCCAGTGCATCATAGCCGCATTTTAAAGAATGGTTACTGACTTGCTGAAAGTTATGTACCATTTCCTGAACAGATTTTTTGTCTAAAGGTTCATCCGAGGACAGCTTTTTGGTTAACTGGTCTAGCATAAATTCTTGATACTGGATCATGTGAAATTGACAGTTCAAGGCCCTAGCTGAAAGAGTAGCAGAAGTGTAAACTTTTTTACCCCATCTCTCTAAGGACCTGGATTCCCTTTCAGAGGGGAGGGGGTTTTTGGCAGAGGTAGCTGCTACAGCCTTAGGTCCCTGGGAGATAGTCTCGGGATCTGCAAAAGGAGCCTTATACAAATGTTAATGCCTGTCCGGGACCCTGTAGTACCTATCGGGCTTAGCAGGGGCCGGAGGTAGTGAATCAGGAGCAGTACAAGCATCATTAAATGCATCATCTACAACAGAAAGAACTGGGGGTATGGCTAAAGGCCTATGTTGTGGTAAATGCAAAAAGGTTCTAAGCCTTTTTCTGGAGTCTGAAAAATCCTGGCCCTGCCACTGAAATTGTTCCCTCATAGCATGCAAGGTTTCCCCAAAGGAAAATTCCTCAGGCGGAGAGGCAGAAGGGATGGACTCTTCAGCATCAGAGTCTTCATAAGGGGAGAAAGGAGCCTCTGGAGGGTCTGTATTATCTGAATCATCAGAGGAATCATCTGTGGAAACTGGCTCAGGGGGCTCTGCTCTAGGCCTCTTCTCTGGAGGTGGGTGAGAGGCCCTGTCTGGGTGAGGTTGGGATCCCCGGATTAAAGAAATGAGATCCTCTGCTAGACTAAGCATTTGTGAACTAGAGCTAGGCCTGTGAGAGGGGGTTTTAGCAAGCACAGATTTAGTAGCTTTAGCTGCTTTAGCCCTGGCAAAGGCCTTAATGGACATGGCTGCAGGTGGCCTAGCAGCTCCACGTGCAGGGGTTGAAATATCCAAGGGAATAGTGTCAGATAATTCCTGAGAAACTGCAACAGCAGGTGGGATTTCAGAAGCCAATTCCACCAGGTTGGAAGAGGCCTCGGTAGAAGGTAAGTTTTCGGCTGAAGGAAGAACCGCTTGCTCGGTTTCAGCCGAAACCGAGACACTGCTGTTGGCTTAACCGGTTTCGCCAAAACCGCGGACATGAAAGTGTCGGTCCTTTCTTGCGCTTTTAGATATTTGAAGTCAGAGGATCCGGCGGCATAATATAAGCAAAATCGAGCGAAAAACTCCTCAGCAAATTCGACCGACGTCTAAGCGTCCGTCGGTTAAAAGAAGCACAGGCTAGACAAGCTGCTACGTCGTGGTCTGGGCCTAAACAAGGTAAGCAGTAAGAGTGGAAATCTTTATGAGGTATTTGTTTCCCACAAGTTAAACAGTTATTCACTTTTTCTGACATCGGCTGAGGCAAGAAAGAGTCCCCAACGGGGTACTTAGCTTTTTAGAAGTCTTCGGTATTAGTAGAAGTATTCGGTAGTAGTAATCTCTGGTTCTGACCGACCGGCACTTGCGAACAGCTTCTGCTTCGGGCGCCACGCGGCAAGAAAGACTGAGGAAAATGGCATCGGCTGATGCCTTTATACCCGAATAACTGCAGCAATGACGTCGGGTGAAGTGCGACACCAGCCGAGGCCAGACCCAGACTTTGGAATCCGGCCGACCGAAGGGCTGCCTGACGACAGGACAACCCATTTGTAAGGACTGCAGATGCATCCTTGAAGGACATCAATACTTCTTATCAATTAAACTTGGGTAAATAATTCATAACTACTTCTAAACCCTAAAAACATAAATTACTTCTACTCACTCCAAAGCATATCTCTGTCAAAGCAATAGTATTCCCTATTGTCCCTGCCAACACCTCCATGACAGAACAAATAGACCTCATAAAATTACTGGGTGTTATCACAGATGACCAGTTGAAATTTGAAAACCATGTATTACATGTGGATAAAAACTTCATCTAAAACATTTGGATCACACAGAGCAAAAACTTGCCTCACTGACATAGCAAAAGATATATAACCTCTGCTTTCTGACTGCCATCTTTTCTCTATGCTGCTCCAATCTCACTAAACTTCAAGTCTCACAGGTGTCCAAACTTGAGAAATGTTATAATAAAAGAGCTAAATTTGAAGTGAAATATAACAATAGGATACACTAATGTGTAGCCCGTGGGGAATTAAATTATTGGAACTATCACATCACCTAACTCTTTCTCAGTTAACTATAGCACACAGACTTTTCTGCAAGCCAGAAAATTGCCCAGCCCTTATCAGTTGACCAGCCCTTATCAACTTAATACATTACACTCCCAATGAATTTTGAAGTCTAGGAAAAAATCAGTAAATCACTATAATTAAATATCAAATGCTACAAGTGGCTCTCTCTATTCGGATAGTGTAGCTACACTATGGATCCACATATCACTACTAATAAAATCAATCTAGAATGCAATGTCATTTAAAACAACTTAAATTTGCCTATCAAATCAATGGATTTGCTTCTGGATGTAGCCAGGATAAATACCACTGTTATCTTCATCTTGCTATTTTGTCATACCATTTCACTTCATTCAGAATCCTCTGCTCCACATCTATACTTCACTAATGGTAAACTTGTGAAATGTTACGACCAACTAAATTGAGTCCCAAAATATGGAGATTGAATGTCTGAAAGAACAGATTTATATATGCTAAGTCTGAGATGATATTTCTAAGAAAATTCCTTTTTGTCCAAGGTATGGTAATCTAGGAATTGGCAGGTGTGTGTGTGTGTGTGTGTGTGTGTGTGTGTGTGTGTGTGTGTGTGTGTGTGCATGTGTATGCATGCATGTGTGTGTGTGTGTGTGTGTGTGTGTGTGTGTGTGTGTGTGTGTGTGTGTGTGTGTGTGTGTGTGTGTGTGTGTGTAGCTATATTATATATATATATATATATATATATATATATATATATATATATGTTTTGGGTGGAGGTGAAGGTGTGGTGGGTTTGTCCCACTTTACAAAAAATTATTTTTTGCTTTTCTTCTATGTTTTCAGTCTCTTTTTTTTCAGGCTTGTAGATATTTTCAGTAGGGAGACATTACTAATACCTGAAAAGTTTTATTATCATCTCTGCGGTATATACATTTTTTGTAACATTGCTTACCACACAGCATTAATACTTCTGATATAAAGCATATGTAAAACTGAAAACTCCACACAAACTGTTACAAAATTCCACAAATGAACAGTACTGAAGGAGAAAGTCCAAGGCCACTGAATATTCCACAAGAAAGTGTTTATTAAGCGATTTTCGTTTTGCCAAATATCAAAACTTCATCAGATAAAGTCACTGCTACCAATGACTCCATACAAATACTTAAAAATATGTCATATGACAATGTTCTTCCAATAGTAAGCTTAACCTCCATTTCAATATTTAATCCCACTCTTCCCAACAATACTATATATACATTTAAATCAAGTATTTTAGTAAAAAATACTGTTAACTAAAAGTAAATGTAGAAATAAAGATGAAAATAAAAATAAAAGTAAAAATAAAAATAAAACAGTGTCGACAAATGTGATAATATATACTAGTATGTTTATGTGTTATGTACAGCATGTTGACACTACCTAGTCAAACTTTTAAGTTTTAAAATACACTGAATTAAGCACATCTCATTTAACACGGGATGTGCTCCTGCATTTAATCTCAACTGCCATAATAGCTCCACCCTTTCTAGTAAAAGTGGCTCAGGACCTCCCCTCCCATCTTGTATAATTTGATCTATTACTTTAAATTTAAAACTGTGTGTTGGACATTCTAAAATGTATTTAGCCAAGGCATTCTCTATTTTATTTCTCTTTATGCTATATAGATGTTCATATACCCTTTCCTTCATTTTGAGCGCCAGTCTTTCATACATAAAATGATGGACATGACTGACACAAAGCAATGTACACAACAGATTTAGAGTTACATGAAAATCTCTTATTGATCATATATTTCTTATTATGGATACTAAATGCTTTTCCTACCTCCATATTTTTACAATAATTGCAAGATCCACATACAGACATACCTGGGTTTTTCACTAAATGTTTTTTTCTTTTTATTAGTTTCCAACAGGCATTTTAAATTCCTACCCACTTAAATATAACCTGGGTAGGTTAGTCATTTTTTTGGGAATTGAAGCCTGTCCTGTCAATAGGTTCCAATTTTTAAAAATTATTTTCTTAAAATCTATAGCATCTAGGCTATATGTGAGGATAAACCTATGTCTACATTCTAAATTTCCAACTCCTGCATCATGTGTATCCACTTCATTTCCATCACCAATGCTAGTGCTATTGTGATACTGGTTTAAAATGGGGGTATAAGTCCCCCTTCCTCGTTTACACTCAACTTCTTCTATGAGTTCTCTTATCAGATTATGTGGATATCCCCTTCCTAAAAACATCTGTTGTAAATTCTTGCATGCTTCCTTAAAGTCACTGTCCCTAGTCACCATTCTAGCTGCTCGGACTAGCTGACCTTTAATAACCAAGCATTTTTGTTGCAGAGGATGACTACTTGTAAAATGTAAAAATGTGTTAGAATATGTTTCTTTTCTATAAATTTTTGAAACATATCTTTTCACCCCTCTATCTTTACTTAACTTTGTAGACAAGTATGTTATACTTTCTTCATTTTAATTAAACATAAATTTCAAACACTGAGTTGTGGTGTTGAAATAATCTACCAAGTGTTTTGCTGAATTTATATCTCCTTTTATTACAATAAGGATATCGTTTAAATAATCTAGCATAAAAATATATTAGCTCTTTACACTGGGTGTTATTCTTGATATGTTGATGTTCCCAGTAAGCCATCACAAGGTTAGAGAAGCTTCCACCACATGGTGACCTAATTGCAACACCTACACATTGAAGGTACATTTCTTTATCAAATGAAATGTAATTGTTAGTTAAAATTATGTCAAGTTCTTCTACCAACAAGATCTCATTGTTGGATGCCCCTTTTTGCCTTAACATGCTTGTTACCCATTCTATTTCTTCCATGTGGGGTATTGATGTATAATAAATCCCTCACGTCAATCATTAAAAAGTTATAATCATCTTTGTAATCTAAATTATTAATATTTTGGAGGCAAGTCCAGGAGTCTTTACATATTTGAGTCTCCTGCTTAATGTATTTTTTAAGTATAGCATCTACATATTTTGCACAAGCATATGTTATCAGATTTCTAGCATCAACTAGGGGTTGCATGGGGTGGTCTTCTACACCCTTATGGATTTTAGGTATACCAAACTATATAGGAGTTCTTGGTGTAGCCATTGTTAGATAATTAAACATATGGACATCTGTTCTCCCTTTGATAAGCATATCATTTATGTAAGATTTTATTCTTGCATAAGCTATATTTACTTCATTCAGAGAAACAGGTATGTATGTATGTATCACTATCTATCATTGCTTTCATTGTCTCATTATAATGACTTATGTCCATTATAATGACCCCTCCCCCCTTGTCAGGTTTCATTACTCTGACTGGTAAATGCTACAATTCCTTCAGTAAAATTTGCTGTTTTTTATTAATGTTACAATGCCTCTTATATTTGTTCTGTTCTTTTCTACACAGTTTCTAAAGTCCAAGTCACATACTTTTTCAAAAACACACAACAGTGGATGCAGCGGTGGGTTGTTAATACTCGGTATACACAATTCCTGAGTGTCCCTTACCTTAGTACCAAATAGAATAGACAAATTTAATTTACGAATAAACCATTTTAACTCTATCAGCGTTGTACCAGTGTCAGTGTGTGAGTCCGGTACAAAAGTGTACCCTTTAGATAATACTTCAACAAGTTCATGTTCTATAGAAAACAATGAATAATTGTAGACTTTAAAGTGTCTATCCTTGTTGTAAATCAATGTACAGTTAATATTGTTAATGTTAGAGTCTAGTATTACCTCCGGTGCTTATTCGTTCTTCTCTTGTTGTTGTTTTGAAACTGTCGGTTGTGGTGTGGGTTGTAGTTCCTCCAATTGTTCGTAAAATTTGAGTTAGTGGCTCAGGTGTTATTCCCATTATTGTTTCTGTCGTTAACATTAGTTTGCTTGTTTCTATAATTGGAAGCAATTCTCTCACTTTTTCTCAGTAGTGCAGTTGTTCTTGCCTCTACATGCACGCCATTTTTACTTGGTGACGTCACATCACCTGGGGGTGATTCTAATGGTTCCTCCCTGTATCTTCATGCCCAATCAAATTCAGCCTTTGTGATAATGGTGAGTTTATTTATATATATATATATATATATATATATATATATATATATATATATATATATATATATATATGTGTGTGTATATATATATATATATATATATATATATATACACACACACACACACACACACACACACACACACACACACACATATATATATATATATATATATATATATATATATATATATATATATATATATTTATGAAAAATCCATATTAAGCATATCCTTTTTAGGAACTTTTAAAATTAAATCTTGCATTTTATCCTGGGTGCTTTCATGCATTTAGTTTTGCCTGACATGTTTTCTTGACACTCCAGCCTCCCTTCTCTCCCCCTAACGCTAATATAATGGATAATATAATACTACATAAAACTTAAACTTTTAAAAAAAATGCAATTTTAAGGTGTTTCATCACAAAACAGTCTTCATGCCCTTATATTTACGTTAGAGGAAAATGCTTGAATACTCTCTTCCTCAGTTCATTACTTTTACTTTTATGTTCTTTTCTGTGTTTTCAAACATTTCCTTTAAATACTTTTTCATTTGTAAAAAATGACTTTTTCCCTACTTTTCAAATACTTGTACACTAGCTGGCAAATTTATCCATTTCTCTGGTATAGATTTGTTGATGGCTCTGCTATAAGATATGTATATGAGTGCTATGGTTGCTTCCATTTCACTGTGTTAAACATATTACTGAGTTCTGTTTGAGTAACAGAAGCCTTGTAAGGTTTGATAATTTCCTTAACTGTTTTGTAAGGGTAACCTCTGTTCCTGAATGTGTTGTATAGATCAGGCAAATGCTTAATGTTTATTTTGTTGTGTAACATCACATATTTAAATGCAAAGGATGCCTACTGCCAAAGTATACAACAGAATTGGTAAAAGAATTCTTATAACTCACCAAACTTTCACATTTAGAGTGTTGTAGTTTTATATTTTTATTAAAATGTCTAACCGAGAAATACTGTTACAACTGTAATTACAACTGAATTCTAAAAATGTTAAACTACTATTAATATACTCAAAGAAATGTTCTAATTGGCCTTCATTACCTGTTCAAAAACAAATCATTGCTAAAATTCTAATAATAAAAACAAAGAGAATAAAACAGTTACTGTGTTTGCATAATTTACAGCTATTGGTGTATACATTGCTGTTGTTTGCAGTGTTTTTCCTCAAACAAAAACAGACTATTGGTTAACAAATTATCCATACATTCAATAACTCTTCGTACTTCTCTGACACCATATCAGTCCTCTTTCATTAACATACTAGACACCCATGTCAATACAATATCATGTGGCATAATTCTGTAAAAAGATTTTACATATCTAGTAGGAGTATTGTGTCTTTAGTAACATCAAAATTTGTATAATTTTGAAAAAAAAATCAGAAGAATCCTTAATGTAGGAAGGTTGCTTTGTGACTAAATGCTTCAAAACTTTATCAGCAAATTTTGACACCAATTCTAATTTGGAGCACCCTACCTGACAAAATAGGACGGAATGAACATTTAGTATTGAAAATGATATATATTCTTGGTTTTGCAGCAGGAAAAAAAATGAATAAATCTCATAAATGCCCTAATTGTCCTTGAGAAAGAGGAAACATCCCAAGAGTGGGAATTGGTAAAGTTTTGATGGCTGTGAGATTACATTTCCTTGAACCTCCTATGAATCTTCTGATTATCACCCTACATAAACACACTACACAATCATTAATCAGTTAGTCCAATTAGTATCTTTTATGTTTCCTGGTTTATTGAATTGTGAGTTTTGTTGCCTTACATCTCATTATCCATTAAAATCACTGCATCCCTCTCTTGTCTGTCATAATTAGGTGCACATTGGGATTGCTAAACAATGAAAGTAAAATGTCATTTTCCAGTAATCTAATGTCATGTTTGCATATATTTTCAAATACACTAATGCCAGGGTATGATAGCAGATTTGAATCATTCCATTTTTCTAAACATTGATCGTTATTGAATAACAAATTAATTAAATTCTTAAACAAGATTTTAATATTCACTTGCATGTTGAATTATTTAACTTGTATACTATTTGCACTATTCTAGATCCTCAAGGATGCAGAGAAAAATGTTTTCTTAAAACAAGCAAAATGTGAGATGACAGTATATATTCTTTGAAAAAAAATCAAAAGTATTACCATTTTTTTATTTGATTTAAAACAAAAATTTAAACCAAGATTTATATGAATGTGTAATATTAGAAGTTCTCATCTTTATAGTCTGCAATTCACTACTGCAAACAATTTTGCTATGGTAATAAATTCAACACTGGAAGAGGTAACTTTGCCTTTCCAATTTTTAGTAATTACTTTTTTGACTATAGCAAGAATAGACCAAAAAGAGGCACTTGGGTTTTTGGAAGTATTTTAGGAATCAGAGCATTAAATAAAATGAACGCTTTAGAAATATTGCATCTATCTGACAACAGAGCTTTAATTAAGTTATTAATTTCTTTCCAAAAAGGGGGGTGATTTCACATTCATATATCATATGCATCCAATCAGCTATTATTTCAGAATCATATCGCCATCATTTAATTGAATTTGATTTATACATAATTGTAATTTTTGTTAGGAGTGACAAATCTCTGTCTAATTTCCAAGTGAAAATTTTACAATAGCTTTATCTGTTAAATTTTAATATTATTTTCTTGTATCTTTCAAAGAATTTGTCATTATTACTTTTTGAAGAATTATTCTGATAGGAATTAAGTATATGAAATCTAACTTAAGAATTGTATAAATATGATTTATTTTTCATTGCATTATTATTTATAGTTATTAAGAATTCCAATAACTTGGGGAATGATTTATTATCTAGGTTAAATATCTTATTTATCTCTGTGTTCACAAAGTCTCTAAATATTTGTAAAATGAACCAATTCTCAGAATATTCATTGTATTTGGATATTACATTTTCAATTTTATATATATATATATATATATATATATATATATATATATATATATATAGTACTATTTAAGAACTAAGACCAATAAATTAAGTTACTTTATTGCTTCAATACTAGCATTTTGCTGAAGTTATAAGTTTCTAAGCATCATTTGTACAGGCAATTGGAAATATAGAAAATTTTAAGTCCCTAATATAGTGGTTAGAATATGTTAACTTTTGGAAAGAGGAAATTATGTCATTTAAATAGGGAATTTGAGAAGAGGGTATAATTCCATTTAACCAAATATCTTTTAATAAGATAACACTATTAGGGATGGTTTGATCATGATGGGTTGTGATATATTTATTATTCACTAACAATATTTCTTGATGCATTTGTTTCCATTTTGGATTATAAGATGAATTTATCAACATCACTGCAACTTTTACTGTTGTTGAAGTAGCATGCAATTGTATATCAGGGAATCCTATTCTAGCATTATCCCAACTTTTTCTCTGCCAGTCAAAGTAAAGTCTTGGTTTATTAGGATGCCCCCCACCCAAAAGAAAATGGAATATTATTTATCTTCTACATCAATTTTTTTTGTGGTGATATTACTAAAGAATGGAAAACAAACACTATTTTAGTGAGAATTATCATCTTAATAAGCATTAATCATTCTTCCATGGTTAAGAAGAATGTGTTCTTATTTGTGCCTAAACTTGAAATTTTTTCAACAACCTGTTGAAAGTTTGTATCATTTCTTTATTATTAGGCATACTGGTTATCCCAAGTTATTTCATTTGATTCCTATTCCAATTGAAGTTAGAATATTTTTGAATGATTTTTTTTTAAATTTTTTATTAGTTAATAATGTTCTTGTTTTATTATGATTAAATCTTAAGTTTGAGATTTCTTCAAACTGACTCATAGAACTAATTATATGTTCTAATGAATTTTGTATATTCCCTATCACTGGTAAAGGTTTACTATCATACTCCTGACGTGCACTCCATCGATTATTCATGCTGCCGAACAAGAATGTTGAAATTGAAAACATCTTTATCCTCCATGTATAACCATGTTAATATTGATGGTTCAACATTGTCTGTTATGGAAATGTGGCCATTTAATTACATGTGTCATTTGATGTTCTGTGATACAGTTCACTAGGTTTCCATTTGATGTTTAGCCATTATGAAACTGTACTTCAATGTTGCACAATTTCATGGAGTGCACTTCTGGATTAGTAAACTATTAGTAAAATGCCACTAGCAAAGAGCTGAATCTTTAGTTTGAAATCGTCTTTTATTTTGATACCATTAATGTTCTTATTGGATCTAATACTATCAGCAAAGGGTTCTATGGCTAAAGCAAAAAGTAAAGGTCATAATGGACAGCCTTGTTTGCAGCCTTGTTTGTGCTTTTTGTAATTTAAAGAGATTATAAAGAACATAACTTATTTTAATATAAGTGCAAGAGTTATTGTAAAACTTAGAAATTAATGCAATTAGCTCAGGTGAGAAATTTTACACTTTAAGTGTTTTAAATGGTGCAGTGGTGCAGCAGTAATGTTGTCACCTTGCAGCAAAATGTTCTCCAGTTCAATTCTCGGCTGGGGTACCTTCTGTGTAGAATCTGCATGTCCTCCCTGCATTCATGTGGGTTTCCTCTGGGTACTCCGGTTTCCTCCCATATTAGAAAGACATGAGTCTAGAACATTTCTCCCTGGGCCTCTGCCGAAAATTGGCTTTGTTCCAAGTTGGACTTTCCTGGTAAACAAACATTAAATAAATAAACAGGCACGACCAATTAATTGATTCAAAAGCCTTATCTCAATTGAGACTAATGATAGAAAGTTCTTTTTTATTTTTATTTGCATAGTCTAATAATGTACGTATTTTTATTACACTATCCTGTACTTGCCTGTCTAAAATAACCCAGTTTGATCATTTTTAATTTATTTAGATATAAGTAGATTAATTCTGTTAGTTAAAATGGACACAAACATCTTGTAGAACAGATTTAAAAGTGAAATGTGTCAGTATGAGGAACACTTTGTATGATACGTATCTTGTTTTAAAATAGGTGATATAAGGGAATATTTCCATGATGGGGGGACTTCAGTAGTCATTTTTATTTCTCTATACATCTTGCGTAATACTTTAATTGCATTAGCCAGTAGTATTTTATATAGTTCTTGTATAAGACCATCTTAGCCTAGTGTCTTATTATTTTTTTAACTTTTTTATTTCATGTTTTATTTCTGTTAGAGTGAATGATCTATCATTTTTTATTTGTTCATTTGTCATTTTAATATTTATATTTTCCCTTAAAAAAGTTTCAGCTATATCATCATTATCTAGGTTGTTTTATTATTTATAATTTCATAAAATATTTTAAAGCTCTCAAGAATACATTTAATATCTGTTCTTTCTTTTTTATTACTTATATGTCTTAATTTCTTTGATATCATTTAGTTTATTCATTTTCTTTGATCTAAGAGAAGTTTAAAAGTTTATGCAAGTGTAAAGGACTTACTGAATATGCCTGAAGTTTACATTTTTCCAGGTTTATTGAAACTTTATGATTTAGAATTTCAACATATTTTGTATTTAAGTTTTAAAAGCTCAGACTGACTGATACATGTCATTTTGTTTGGGATTTAACTTTAGTGTGTCTGTTTTGGCCAGTAGTGTATTCAATTATTTGTCACATCCTCTTGTTTTACTAATATACAAGCTTGTAACTCTTAAGTTTAAGTAAGCCTTTAGTGAATCCCACATGATAATGTCAGATACTTTACCTTTCATGTTTATTTCTAGGAAATTTTTGATTTATTTAATATACCAATCCTTGAATCCTTTTATTTTAATAATGTACACTGGTAATTTCCTGTGATGTATTAAATTGTCAGTTTTTCAAATAATATTAAAGATTATAGCATTACGCTCAGATAATAAACATGAAACTATTGAAACTCCTCTGATATGTGATAACAGATTGTTTGAGACAAAAATGTTATCATTATTTGTTTGTTTTCCATATCTATATGAATGATGGGTAAATAGAAGTGAGTTTGTTTTCCTTAGCTCATATATATCCTTTAAATTAATTAGATTTACAAAATTCATTGTGTTTGGCTGAAAATGTGATTTTCAGCTTTCTATCTACAGTGGAATATTTGTCTGATAAAATGCAATTAAATTCACCATCCATTATGACTTCACCTCTCATGTAATAGACTATAGTGTCTAAGGTTTTTTTTGCATTTTTAGCTCCAACCCCTGGAATCCAATAAGAGTTAACCAATGTATATAGTTTTCTGTTCCACAGTTATAACAATGCGTACCATACCATTTTATCAACATAGGTATATTTTACTTTAGGCATTACTGGTGAGTTCTTTTATAAAATGAGGGTGCCTTTTCTTTTATCTCAAAAGTCAGAACCTGCTAAAACAATTTTTTAAAGAAAGTTTACTTACATATTTATTAGATAAACGTGTATCATGTAGAAATATTATTTGAGCTTTGTGTAATTGCAAGTATTTGAAGAGAATCTTGACTGGATTGTTCAATCCATTAATATTAATCAATAGGCATTTAAAATCAGACATTTATATAACATGGAAAAACACAGAACTTATTACATACTTTATATATAACAATATGAAATCTTCAGCTATGGACAAAACTTTTGAAACAAATAAAAAATGCCTAATCTTATAACCCTAAAACATTCTATCATGGAGTAACATATTCCTAATTTGTTGAAAAAGATAAATAAACTACTTCTCAAACTCTCCATTAGACTAACAATGCTTGGTTCATGCTTCTGATTCATATTAATGTGTCTCATATTTTTAGTATGCATCATCTTACAAAAGCCATCCATGAGTGATTATGAATAAGAAAAGTTTAACAAGTGTTTGGGATCTTTATTATAAGTTGACCAAACTGAATATCTCTACAGTCATCTTTCCCTGTACCTCACATTATCTACTTTGCCTAAATAAGCAGGAAGTCAGTTATTTTCATATTTATTAATTTATAGGTCAGATGATTTTATATTTTATATATTTTTTATTTTATTTACTATATCTAAAGTTGTTCATAGTATCGTAAGTTCATAAATTAGTACCAGGCTAACAGTCATTGTGGGCCTTTAAAACCCAGCCAGTTACCCCATGTGAGAATCAAACTCTGCACCTTGTGCCTTTAAGGTGAACACCTTAATGACTATGGCAACCTCCCGCTCTTGTAGACATATTTACATTTTTTAACTATATACATATTTAACTTATTTATTTATTTATTTTACATTTGTTAACTGGGATAGTCCAACTGGAAATATGTCCATTTTCAGTGGAGGCCCGGGGAGAAAAGCTCCAAGATAATAATACACATTGCACATTTAGTAAATGCTAGTTTCAAGCACCTATTTCTATTTCTGCTTGTATACTCTTGCACTATTACTATATTCTAAAGGTTTTATATTTTAACTATAATCTTAGTGTATTTTCTTAGGTGTTATATGTTAACTATAATCCTAGTGTAGAGTATCATATAAGAGAACATTAATACTTATCTTTGTATATTTGATGCTCTTTAATCTAGTACTACTGTTAGAATCAGTCCTGTTTTTTTCCCTTAAATGCTATGCCTAATAGTATCTGAACAACCATCTGAAAAAAGCTTCCCTTTTAAGATTCAAACTTTCCTTAATAAATTGTTCTGAGATATTAAGTTCCTTTATCATTAAAAAGAGACAATAACAGAGAAACACACTCCTATTTTTTTATCAGAAGTGTCATTCCATAGGCTAGTGTATAAACTATCCATTTGATATACTGCAACCATTCAAAACTATGTAATAACTGGCAGTGATTTAGAATGCAGTTTGTTGTCTACCTTGCTTATCTAACTTGTATTCTTTAACATCTTAGTATATGTTCAAAATGTTACTGATTATTTACTTTTAGTCTGGAAGAAGTAATCTGGACAGTTCTTAAAATTCTTAAAACTCCCACATCATCACAAAAGTGCTCATGACTCTAAACTGTTTCAAGCTGGTCCTCATGACAAGGGGTTGCAAATTAACAGTTTATCAGCTACAATTCACACAAAAATTTTCATGAATTAATCCAAGCCACCTCTACATTATACATCAGTCTCTCAAACCCTTACAAACCACTAAAACACACAAAATATTTAAAAGTATGTTAACCCATAAAAAGCTATTGCATTTAAAGAAATAACATTTAATGATTCAGTAAGCGCTATTTGTATGAGGTGTTTAATATAAAGCAGACTGTCATTTGTTAAAGGAGACATAGCATACATACTTGCATTAAAAGAATTACACTTTACGTGTGATCCAGGTTTAACTTGTAAAAGTGTGACTGTTACTCTAATTATTTGATAATATTCCAATAATAACTTTTATATATATAAGAAACTATATTTTTATACTTTATTTATAACATAGCCTAATTTTCCTGGGTGATACTGCATGCTAGGTATTATCATTTTTGATGGTAACTTTGAAATATCAGGATCTGAATGCTGAGTCCTATAATGTAGAGACTGAATGCTTGAAACTCCAGAAACACATGCATACTAGATTGTCATTTCTCAGAATATTCCCTTTCCTCTACAGTATGACAGTTTCAGACATGGTATATATATATATATATATATATATATATATATATATATATATATATATATATATATATATATACATAAGCTAGGGGTGGGTTGGAGAGCTTACCAATAATAATAAAAAAAAAAGAAAAGAAAAGGCTTAATGGAGAAGAGTGATGTTCCATATTCATTCTTCTCCTGTATTTCTGGTCTTTTATTGATTTACAAAATCTCAGCATTGTGAGTCCCTGTATTTTAATAGGAAACATTTCTGCCTATATATTCTTGGCTAATGCAAAAGTAATGGTTTTACTCTAGGGACTGAGAGTTTCATAATGGTTAACTGTTTATCTCATAGACATAAAGTACAAGGTATGATTCTCACCTTGGAAAGAGAACTTGGAAAGGATTAAAATGACCCACAAGGGCAGCTAGCTTAGTACTTACCTATAAACCTTTGAACCTATAAAACTGCACTTGAACTGCTTCTGCCCATATTATCTCTGGAGATTTTTTTCATTCCTTTGTAATACAAGGACAGCATGCTTTGGTGGCAAATAAGACAAAAGAATTATGAACATGTTTGAGCAATCAATCATAAGAGTGTGACCATTATTTTATAAGCACTTTATAATTTGTTAATTAATTTTTTTTTGTTTTATGTATACAATTATGCACCCCTATATATTAGAGATGGGGACAGAGAAGTAGAACAAATGTATCGTAAATGCAAATGGTAGAGCCAGATGTTTTTAAGCTTTCATGTTTAAAAAGTAGACTTGATTTTAATTGTTTATTAAAAAGGATACTTTTAAAATATAAATCTTACCACGTGTTAATATATTGCATACATTTGTATGAGTCTAGTATTTTATTTATTTCTTCAGAGCCTCATTGAGTGACATATATGGTAAAATAAATTATTCTTATTGGATATTTTGTATTGTCATGTGGTTTCAATATTTTGTATAAGGCTACATCATGTGTTGTGGCCCGTTTGATGAAAACAGTGTTGAATGCAATGAAAGTGTTGCTGAACTTATTATGTGTTGCTATTTATATACTGAAGAAGTAGTGATTGTACTGATATTTCATCTAGGATAGTATATCAACATAATAATTCAAAGTCAGAATTTTTGGTTCAACAACTAAAGTTAGAAGTTGCCAAATAAACACATTTTTGCAAGCAATTTTGCAGGACTACAGTAGCATATAGTTCTCTGTGCAGTTCTGTTTTTTTTTCAGATCTTTCACTGAGCATTCTGACATAACTGATACTTGCAACTAGTGCATGATACTTCCAGCACTTGTTTACAGGTAAAATGCTTTCTACTTTAAATAAATGAGTGCACAACTATGTGTGTGTGTGTGTGTGTGTGTGTGTGTGTGTGTGTGTGTGTGTGTGTGTGTGTGTGTGTGTGTGTGTGTGTATCTAATGCTATTATTTGTATTTACCTCTTCTGAAATGAGTTCCAGTTTCCAGTGTTACATCTGCTAATATTCCATATGTTAAAATAGACTTCAACTGATAGACTCACCATGGCATTTTAAAAATATTAACAGAACTAAGTTTTAAAACTAGATGACCATTAGTATTATTTTTATTATTTTCTTAAAATAACTGTCGAGTATAACACATTTAAATTGGATTGGTATCCATTCTCTTCAGGGGTCCAACTTGCTCCATATTAAAACCAGGTTTGTTCAACATTTTTGCATTATCTATAGCCAACTAATCAAGGAAACATAATTTCAATTATCATTTTTACACTGACAAGGCCCATCTATATTTGGTAATGAGTACATGTCTGAAATAGATTTGCCTGAAAAAGAAGTTATCCTAAATTGCAACAACAATCTTACTGGAAAGTTCTTATATGTCTTCCTTACTGAGACAAATATGTGGTTCTTAAGACCAGCAGCCTTTTTATTAAATATAACTTTTAACTAGAGCTGGGCGGACTTCATAGAAAATTATTATCCGTTATCAGGACCCATATTTACACAGAAGTCTTACTTCAATCTGATTAATTCCGAATAAAATCAGAAATGTTTTTTAAGATAAGGTAAAAACTGTACCTCTGCTTTATATTTTTTCTAAATGAAATTAAGTTTGCTGAAACATGCATATATTTGCTATCAGTATTTGAGGCTATAAAAACTATGACTGATGACATTACTTCATTGGTCATTCCACAGGAAGTGCCATGGAGTTGAGACTACTTTTTTGTCACTATTTTGAAAATAATCTACAACTGGGTGTGGCTTAATCACTAGAGTGAAGAAAACTATGAATCATTATATAGTTCAAGGGAATATAGCTGAAGTGGTTTGCCTTCATTTTTAATATCTCCCTATTTACATAGGATTTATATAAAACCTTTGTGGAATTTTCTTGTCTAATATAAATTGCTAAATAGGTAGATTGTGATTAAAATTATAGGTTTAAATATATAGAGAGAGCTAGCCAGATGACCAAGATATATAGGTGTATGACTTGTAAGGGCAATCATGACTTATTTGCAGTCATCTCATTTTCTTTTTAATATAAGAGAGGTTTTAGTCAGGATAACAAGAAAACCTGAGAAATAGTGATTTCTAGGCCCGCAAAACACATTTATTTTCATAACAAGAAAAACAAATAAATGCTAGATAACCCATGGAACTAATTATAATTAAATATCAGCCTATTCCCATTTAATGGGTTGATTTACAATCACCTTTCTTTATGTCATGGTATGATTTTATATGCTTAGGTTTCTTCACTTAACACACACACACATACACACACACACACACACACACACACACACACACACACACACACACACACACACACACACACACACACACACACACACACACACACACACACACACATGCATGCAGACAGAAACGCACATTCAAATGCAGTCACACTCAAGCACACACATAACACACACACAAAACAAGCATAACCTACACACCCTGTCACACTGGTGGCATAGATGTGAGACATCCCTACCAAAAAAATACATAACCTTATGAGTCTGCAGACTTAACATTAAATTACTGGAAACTGTATTGCAAAAAAGGATAATGTCTATTCAGTGTGTCCTAAAACCTGTAAAAATCTCAAGATGACATACTGTTAAAGGAATAAAATACCAAAATAAGAGGAATGTACAAGCTTCATTCACAGACGTTAAGATTCACTTATTCTATTGCCCATAGTGTTACTTAATACACTAGAAAAGCAAATATAGCTTCCTCCTTGTTATATCAATATTTTTAATATTTGTGGTTCATAGGTTATTAATAGGTTAAAGAACACAAGGGCCCTTAAAAGCCTAGCTGTGTACCCAAAACAATTTTGGTCCCAAGAATAATGGATGACAATAAGGGGTGCATGTTATTAGGGAGTTAAATAAGGATATGTGGGCGAGGTTTTAGGCTGAGTCTAAACAGTCCCTAACAGACAGTAAGAGTTCTCCTTTCACCAGCCAGTAGAAGACTACATACAGAGACAGATCCTTTAGGTGATCAGTGTAGGAAAGGGTATTCATGCCATGAATTCTCCTGGTGAAAAACCTTTATGGATGTTCCAGCTTTAGCAAGCATCTAGTAAGATACATGCCAAAGTGGATATTGTATTCAATAATAGGTTTGATTAAGGGCTCAGTAGAATGGTATGATAACTTCCTTGGCTGTTGATGCCATACAGTTATCTATAAGTTGGGAGAGATAGAATGATTTTCTTACTGTGTTAGCTACAGTTTGGTCAATGGCCAGAGCGCTCTCTACTTATGTTTGTAGATCCCTTACTATTAGGTTGACTCTTAGGGGTGTGTTATCAATGGAGTAATTAACTCGGGTGGACAGTTTCCCAGACAGCATTATAATGCATTTTTTGGCATTGTGTTTTAGGCCATACATTTGGCACCAGTCATTTGTCTGTGTTAAACCCTCTTTGAAAGATGTTGGTGTCTTGGGGGAATCTGTAATAGCTCCCAGTTTACAGTCATCTATGAACTTGGTGAGCCAGAGTCCTTGAGTGTTAGGCTTGACTTCTGAGAAATAGATGCCAAGCAGGAGTAGCCCAGCATGGAGCCCTGGTGTTCTTTACTCATGACTGGTCTTTTGGTGAAGCTTAGAGAGCTTGTCAACAATGCCTGACTGGGGTAGTGTATGAAATATCATGACCAGGTCAAGCTATGCAGTATGCACTGTTTTACCCTCATCCATTGCCTTGGTCACCCTCTCAAATAATTCTACTAGGTTAAGTAGACTTGACCTTCCCTTAATAAAGCCAAGTTGGGATGATTTGAGTGTCTGTAGGCTGCAAATGTCTTTGTTTATCATTTCCAAGATAATTTGTTCCATGGCTTTGCATATTAAGCTTGTTAGACTGATTTGTCTGTAGTTCCCAGGGTCAGTTAATGGTCCACCCTTGTGGAGGGAAATGACTGTTGCAGTTCTCCATTCACTTGAAACATAGTCTGGTTCAAGGTTGTAGTTGAAGAGTGCCTCAAGTGGTACCGATAAGTGATGTTTTAGACTATTCAGGAGCAACCAGAGATGTTACTGGGACCAATGGACCCATGGAGACAGTGATCTTGGCTTTAGTGAATGCTACCAGCACCTGGGCCCTGCTAATAGATGGGGGGGGGGGTAGTATGCTGGAGAGGATTTTGCCTCAAGTGAAGTGGAGGAGTGAAGTTTGAGCTGAATTTATCAGCAAGTAGATTTGCTTTGCCACCCTCATATCAGTGAAGGTGGTACCGTTCACCACCAGTTCAGCACACTGCTATGTGTTACCTTTTAGGTTCTGGACATAGCTGAAGAAGGCCTTCTGATTGCCCTTAACCTTTGAGGCTATCCTGCTCTCATAGCTGACATTGCTGAACTTAATTAGAGCTCTTAGTTTCTTGTTCAATTGTATAAGAGAACACTTGTCTTTAAGGGAATTGATCTTCCTGATATTAGCCATGAGTTTTCTTCTTTTATCATATACCCTATTTAGGTGAGGAGTCCACCAGCAGGATTTGTTTTTTGTGTTTGCTTTCGGTTTACATCTAGTAGGTATGGCAGTCTCCATACAACCATTAACATGTTTGTAAACAGCATCTGTGAATAATTTGCATAGGTAGCTGTGGTCTCGGGGTTAGGGGGATCCTTGAATTTTGACTTAATAGGATGTAATTTGCCTTAGGTAGTTCTGAACTGTTAATGGTTTAGCTGGGTTTTTGGGTTGATTTTTACCTCAAATGAGACAGCTTTGTGATACAACCTTGCTAATGAGGGCATGACATGGGTGGGTGGGTGGGTGGGGGTGCAGCAAACACTGTCCCATGTTGGTGAGTACCAGATCCAGTGTGTTTGATCCACTGGTTGAAGCATGCATGATCTGTTGCAGGGTGCTTTCGGTAATAAAGTCCAAGAAGTGTACTGCCTGTTTCCCAGTCTATAGAGGGGTAGTTAAAGTCACTCATGAACATACCCCTTAACCTCTTATCACTTGCAATCTGGGTAAAGCCTGAAATAATGGGGGACAAGGCCCAAAATAGGGACGAATTTTAAATATTGCTCTTATAAACTTATCTGATAACATAACAGGATTTTTGTTAACCTACATTTTCTGAAGGAAACAAAGTCCAAATGACCAATGTATGCCATTATTTAGTGACTACAATCCTCTATGATTTGCCAGAAACCCATAAATTTTATGAGGAGCAAACCAAAAATATGATGCAAAAATCTGGGCAGTCTGTGAAAGTCTGGACAGTTGAGAGCTATGCCCATGAATAGGGTGCTTGTTTGGATGGTGAATGCCTCTAGTAGGTTTAGGTAATAATCGTGGGACTGTAAGCACATAGCTCTTGACTTGTAGCTAGCCATGACATTTTACGGGAATTTATCTTTGGTGATTTGCATGTGGATAAGCTCCATGGTATCATCATGTTTAACCAACATGGAGGTATGTTTGCTGGCAACGTAGAGCGAGACACCTCCACCTTTGGCCCCAGTTTGTTATATTGTTCATTTAAATGTGTGGAAGACTATGTAGCCTTGCACTGCCAGAGTACTTTCTATGGCTTTAAACCAAGTCACAGCACAGACGTCTGCATTCTCTAGAGTGAGTAGGGCTAGAAGGGTATGGAGTTTTTCTGTTTAGGCTCCTAACATTGAGCAATAAAACCTTAAGGTTGCTTGAAGTCTTTTTCACTATGTTGGTAGTTTTGTCTTTATGGCATTGCCTCTACGGAGATGGATAAAGTTTTAGACCATACCCAAAACCCTAGGTGGGGGCATTTGTAACAAATCCTTGGCAAAACAATGTGGTCAGTCAATCATGTTCTGCTACACTGACAGAAATTGGATTCCTCAGGAGTGATACCAGAAACTAAGCCTCTTATTAAAAATGCATTTTATGTTCATACTGTGACATCATCTTTGGTGAATGTAGATGATGCTCAGTGCAAGGCTCATACCTGTCAGTGGCACACATTTGTTGAGATCCTTTATGTCTCTTTTCATATGGTCCAGGGAAGTATGCCTCAGGTCATTTACAACTACACTGAGTATGATAGAATTGTATTTGTACCTGGGGTACAATGACTTGAGTGCATGTACAATGTTGCAGATCCTGGTTCTAGATAGGCAACTAACTGTTATCTTCTCTTTGTCTAACTTGGTGAGTGGTTCGTCTATGTGTTTCACAAAGAAGTACCCAGTGATAAAAGTACTGGGTAAAGTATATGCTGGCCTTATGGACTTTGCTCTGGGCGACCATTGGGTATAAGCTTATGTGAGATATTTGATGTTGCTTTTGGTGTATGTTTTAGTGATTCCTGCAGAGCAGTGTTGTTGTTAAGTGGCTTTGGAGGTCTTTGAGATTTGGGAAGGTTTCTTTTTAAGCACCTCAACATAAGGTCTAACTGCAATGTGACTTTATGTATTTAATATGCACTGTTCTTACTATAACTGTATAAATTGCATATAATTACAGTTCTCAATGTATAGAAATGTATTTATTTTTTTAGTAAACTACTATACTCGGTTATGTGTTTGCCTCTGCCTATTAGCTTTTGTCATGACTAACGAGGCTTTTGACCAGCTTTCCTACTCAGATAACAACCTTAAATAAATAAATAAATCAGTAGAAATGCAACACTAGATTCATAGTGATACTGTGAAGGGGGAGGACCCAGATCCTCCATACAGGAGATATGGAAGGGCTGTACTCTATATTTCATTTTTTATTGCTTGTTTGTTTTATTTTGGTATTTATGTGACTTCATTATTTTATTTTGATGTTTTATTCTTTGCAAAAGTATAAATGTTGATTAGGTTACATATTATACAAAATGGAGACTGCTGTATCAACAGGTTGTGCTGTTTGCTAATATGTGCTAGGATGAAAGGGAAGGGAGCACAATGAAAGATAATGTGTCATTTTCTTTGTGAGAGCTAATAAGGCAGTTTTTGCTCATTCCACTATACAGCATTTAATTTACTAGTCACAAAAAGGGAATATATACACTGTGAATGCTCTGCACAACTCATTAAGACAACAGGATGTAGGACAAAAATATATTGTTTATTGATATTGACTGAATGAGGTTGGAAGGGTTTAGACATTATACGCAGAGTAAACAAAAGCAGTTCAATAACAAGATATCATGCAGCTTAGTGGATACTCTGCTGTGCAACCCACTTACTGAAACTTACCCTGCAGTGGTAGGAAAACAGATTATGCGCAGTAACTGGTGAAGTCCAAAGTCCTCAGACAGTAAGAGAAAGTTTATAAAGAAACTAGTCTATGTGAACATTGGATCTACATGATGGCCACTGTTGATGTGACACCCTGACCTCAGTTTTTTAAGATGGCAAAAAATGGATGGCTGGATGGATGGATGGATGGATGGATGGATGGATGGATGGATGGATGGATGGATGGATGGATGTTGCTAAATATGTTATAAATGGAATGACATAAATACTTTTCAGTTGTACATCTACAGCCAAAGAATAGCTTCTATTTGAGATTGATTCCAAAAGACCTATTCTCAATGCAAGAGACCACTTACACTGAAAGCAAGCCTATTGGAAACTGGCCACTCAGTGTAAGCTTATTTATAGATAGACGTTACACTAAAGTAAGCCACTTACACTCAGAGAAAGTCTTTTAGATTTAGCACAGACTTATACTGACGGCTGGATTCGGCAAGCTCTGAATGGAGTGTCTGAATAGTGCAAGAGCTGCTGCACGCAATATGGCCGCCAAGATGATCCAGGAATGAGCCCCCGAGATGTGCACAAGCGCGCCTACACTATTCCTGCATGGATACCACTGCTATATGTTAATTACCTCATTTGCTGGTGAAAACCATGCAAATGAGGTGAATTAGCGATCCTGGAAGCAGACATGTGTCTGTGCAGGAATACTGTAACCTGCAGAAATGTATTCGGTTACTAACAAATATATTTCTGCATATTACAAAACGGAGGCATAACAGCGCTATAGAAAGCATGTATTCAATGTAGTAGGCATGCCAATGGCCAAATATATGGCCATTGGCATGAGAAATAGTTGCAAAATTGTAAAAAATGGCTTCATTTTTTTTGGGCCGATCTCGGACGTTTAAGCGTAGGCCAATCAAGGAGAGGTAGCTTAGCTGGCAGGTGAAATGTATCAGAATCAGCCAATTACACATGGCACAGCCTAGCACACTACTATAAACTATGCAAACACCTTCCACTCTGGTTTTTCCCACAAACTGTACACCACTGGTGTACACAGATGGGGAAAGTTTACCTGACAAAACTAACAAAATGTTAGGGGCTGCTGTTACTCTCATACATCAACATGTGCAAGAGGCTGAGGATGGTAAGGAAGTGAATTCTGATGACCAACCCACAGTGAGGAGAAGGAGAAGAGTGTACAGATGCAGGGTAACCTACCAGGAGCTACATGAGCTGGAGATAGTGGAGCACTGTAGGGTGGACAGGGACATTCTACAGCAAATTGTTGAGCTGTGCCAGCCACACCTCATACACAGAACCAACAGAGGGGAACCCATCCCAGTGGATACCAAGGTATGTGTAGGCTTAAAAATACTAGCCATGAGTACCTTCCAAAGGGCAACTGGGGATATTGTGGGGATCTCACAGGCATCAGCATCCAGGGTACTCCACCAGTTCCTGGATGCCATGTCAGCATATGCCAGTAAGCACATATATTTCCTGAACACCTGTGAGAAGTTGACCAGCAATATGCATCTCTTCCACCAAATAGCAGAATAGCATGAGGTAGTGGTTGCTTTAGACTGCACATACATCCACATCAAAGCACCACTCGGTGAGCGGGGTAGGGTCTACATAAACCACAAGGGCTTCCCCTCCATCAACTGCCAGGTCATGTGCGATGCCCAGGGCATTATCTTGAATGTGTGTGGTGGCAGCCCTGGAAGATATCATGACTCCCACATCTGGCATATGACCCAGCTGTACCAGTCATTTGCCAGTGGGGGCATTTCATATGGCCACCTAGTGGGGGATGCTGGCTATGCACTGGAGCCATGGCTGATGACACTCCTCAGAAATGCACATGCACCTGAACAAGAACTCCATAATGAGGCACATGCACACACCAAAATCATAATAGAGTGTGTGTTTGGGATGCTCAAGTCACGGTTCCGCTGCCTGGACATATCTGGTGGACGTTTGTAGTACTCTCCAGTAACATATACACAAATGTTCATAGTATGTGCCATGCTACACAATATGATCCTGTGGAAACAGCTCCAGCAGGAACAGCATGGGGAAAGTTCACACAGCCCCCACCATTGCCAAGGCAATCACAGGTACAGAGGGACTTGGAGGAGGAAATACCTTAGCCTGTCCATGTAGGTAGGAGGAGGTGTGCCCAGTATGCCCAGGCCTTGGCAAAGAGTCAATGCACAGCACACACACTGATACGGTATGGACCCATGGAATGACATCTCTCTCTGACTCGCACATACAGTAAAAGGGATGCCAAACATGACACTATCTCTGCTTTACCATGTATAGGTAGTGTACTATGTGCATCCAGCATAGTCAGCCATCTAGCACTGACCTCAATACTGGCACAGCCACAAGGTAAGTCACTCTTCCTATCAATTGCTGAATGGAGTAGTATGTTCTGATAGTTGTATCTATGGTATGGACCTGAGCATGCAAGGGAATCAGGTGGCTGAATGGGATGGCAGCAGATAATGGACACCTATATGGGCAGCATAGAATCCATAACAAATACTGGTGTCAACATACTAGGCAGTACTAGACAAAGTGACAAATCCCACTGCAGTACATGTGGTGCTGCAAATGTGCGTCAAACATGTGACACATGCATGTCAATGAGGCCCACATGCATGTGACTCATGCATGTCAGTGAGGCTCACATACACACCACCAGCCTTAGCCAGCATGACAGGTGTAAATGACATAAAGAAAGGCTGGGCTAAGGCCTCCAATTGATGGGAATGGTTGACAGCCCCCCCTCCAGACCTATACAGACAGACTACAACAGGTCTGGCAATTGCATATTAGTTCTGAAGGGTAAGAAGTCTGAAACTGAAGTGTAGGTCAATAAAACCTAAGATCTGTACTCTACTGATATGCCTCCAGTCTGCATGATAGGTCAGAAAACAAAATGAAATGGAAGCCAACAGAGAACCTGAAATACCAGTACGGCCATAGCAAATGTTTAAAGTCATCAAGTGTGCCCCCCCCAACAATCCTATGTAGAACTGCAGTAACATGTAAGTCTGAGGTGTAATAACAGTGGAGCACAGATTACCCAAGCTGGTCCAATCTACAGGATAGATTGTTGGACATGTACAATACGCAGGGGTCCATGTGTTAGGTTGTTGTATGTTCAATATTGTCTGGAAGTGGTCAGCATGTAGGCATGGAGGGTTGTATTTCGGTGGCCTATGTGCAGTACTGTGGATGAAAGGGCCATATTCCGACAGCTGCAGTGCCAACCACAATGCTTCTTAGCAATACCCATGTCAGCAGTTGTTCATATTCACTGTCCAGATGTCAATATCTGTCACAGTTTGAAAGATGGATATGCCATGAATGTGGGCCCATGCATACACACAGTACACAGGTGGAAGTACCCTAGACAGAGTACATAAAATGTAACTGTCAACTGCACACAACTTTGGAATTGTACATACAGGTTAGCAGCACATTAGTTTTCTGTGTAGTAAGGAATACTGATGTAGCCTGGCCATTTATGGGCAGACCACAAAAGGCACAGTTATGAAGTAATGAGAGGCTGCCTATGTCTAAGCAAAAGGCAGCATAAGGGGCTGTCCCATGTATATCTGTGAGTCAGCTGCAAGTAGCTTCCATATCACTCATGCACTCAGCTCACCCCACCATCAGCCACAGGTTTATCACAGGTCATATTCTTGCTGTTGGGAATGAGTATAGTATGTCACCACTTCTGCATGGGAATACCGACAGAATGCAGCATGCTGAAGAGGTGTCCCATGCAGGTGTGCCCCTAGCTGTAAGCAGCACCCTGCCTGCATCCAGACCAATGGATTAATATGGACAGGAACTATTACCATTACCACCTCTCACACTTACCCTGTCACCCCAGGGGAATCCACTGGCTTGCAGCCTGCAAATGTAGGAGTGACAGAATGCACTGGCCTGCTACAGATGGCCTGCATCACCACCAAATGGCCTACAGTCCTCTGTCAAATGCTTGTGCCTTACATGTAGTGCCAATGTATGGTATCTCATGAGGTCCCAACTAACAACATAACACAGTCAACAGAACACAAATGCAAGGCCATGTTGACAAATCCCAGTAGCATGCCCACCATGTCCTACTCCATGAACTGTGGACCAACCCCTAAATACCACTGGGATGAAGGGCCAGCTATAGGGATACTTCTCAGATATTGTTTGCATAATGTTAGGAAGAGGATAGAATAACAGAATGGGGGGTATAGAAGTATGGATGTCATGGACTGTGTGAAGTCTGAAACTCTGATGTGTGCCCATACTGCACCTGCCTGCAAGCCCAGTAATGAGTGGCTGCAAACCTGCTCATAAACCAAAATGTGAAGGGTGACTGACCAGATATATGAGCCCTGCCTCTGGGTAACCTGGGTGAATTTGTACAGCAGAGAGGTATGGCCACAGCAGGATATGGCCATTCTATTACGTCGTTATATGTACAAGAAGGGGATCCTCAGCTACCATAGTACCAAGGTGCTGGACCATTTACACAGACCCATCAGCAAGTGTCTGCAGCTACCCTTCCAGAATGGCATGAGTGTACAAGAATTTTTAGACTGCAGACCACAATACTGGACACAGCTTCATTCATCTTGTATTTTCCAGGAAATAACTGTGAGCAAATAAGTATATCTGCCAGTAGTTGATGACATAATACATCACAGTGTAAAGCAGTACATATCTCTGAATATATCATCTAACACCAACCATGTAACACAAGCATCACAGACAGCAATTGTTACAGTATCCCACTATCTGTCGCCCATTTTGACTCCATATTGTCAACCTATCTACAGATATCCTGCAGAAGCAGGTTGCTAGCTGTAGGTTTAAAACACCAAACCCTGGACAGGAGTACAACCCTACCTGGAATGGTTTAACACACCCAATACAGAAGGTCATACTGGGCATGCAACACAGTGGACTGCATATTTGTCATTCACAGATGTCTGTGCACACACCAAATTGTACACCATTCATGCTTTCCACACACTGGAGAGGAATACTCACACATATCCAAGGCCAACACACTATAATATGTCAAACTTACACACACACAGATGTGGGGAAGAGAGAGACAGACAGTGAAAGAGAGAATTCCATAATGAGGCCTGTCTCACCCACCACACATCCAATTGGCAGATATCACATGGTGTGCTGATGTCAATCACTGTAGACATTTCATTTTGGTATCCCTCAGCCCTATAGTTTCTGTGGTGCTTGTGATAACTGTGTAACATGATAGTACAAATCAGTATTCATCTAGCATTTGTATATCCAATCCTGTCAAATGCAAAGTTGTATGTGACTGAGTGTGTGTGTGTGTTTCCAGAGGAATTATTTATGGCCCATTCACACACACCAAACTTCCGATTGCCCATGTTAGCACTTCTGCTGTCAGTCACCTTGAAATAACCCTCTGGCCAAGTCTCAGTCCTATAAGCTACATGGTGTTTGCAATATATGTGTAATACTATGGAGTTCTAATCCTAGTCATGGCAACAATGAAACTGTGTGTGTGTGTGTGTGTGTGTGTGTGTGTGTGTGTGTGTGTGTGTGTGTGTGTGTGTGTGTGTGTAAAGATGAATGATTTTGAAGCCATTCACACTCACTACACCTCCCATTGCCCTACTTTAGCTTGCCTACTGATGTCAGTCACCTTGAAATAATGCTTTTGCCAAATGCCAGCCTATAAGCTCTGTGGCGCTTGCAATAACTGCATAATATTGTAGTATAGCATACTAGTTAGATAGGAGTTCTAATGCCAGACATGGCAGCTGTGAAACTGTGTGTGTTGTGTAAGAGAGTGTGCATGTCTTTGATGATACCTAATTTTATGGACATTCAAACTTACTACTCTTTAGCACTGCTGCTGATTTTACTCACCTTCAAAGATAACTTTGGACAGCTTTTAAACATATAAGCTCTGTGGCACTTGCAATAACTGTGTAATACTATAGTGTAGTATACTAGTTAGGTAGGAGTTCTAATGCCAGACATGGCAGCTATGAAACTGTGTGTGTTGTGTGAGAGAGAGTGTGTGTCTTTGATGATACCTGATTTTATGGACATTGACACTTACTACTCTCCACTTACCCCTCCTTTAGCACTGCTGCTGATGTTACTCACCTTCAAAGATACCTTTGGAGAGCTCTCCAACATATAAGCTCCAAGGCACTCACAATAACTGCGTAATACTGTAGTGTAGCATACTAGTTAGGTAGGAGTTCTAATCCCAAACATGGCAACTGTGAAACTCTGTGTGTTTGTGTGGAGAGTGTGTGTGTCTTTGGTGATACATGATTTTATGAGCATTCACAAATACTACTCTCCCCTTACCCCTCCTTTAGCACTGCTGCTGATGTTACTCACCTTCAAAGATACCTTTGGATAGCTCTCCACCATATAAGCTATGTGCTGCTTGCGATAACTGCTTAATACTATAGTGCAGCATACTAGTTAGGTAGGAGTTCTAATCCTGATCCTAGAAACTGTGTAAATGTGAATGTTTGTGTGAGAGAGTGTGTGTATCCTTTTAGAGACCTGATTTTGTGGTGATTCACACTTACAGCACTTCCTTTACCCCTCATTTACCACTGCTGCTGATGTTACTCAGCTTCAAAGATACCTTGACACAACTCTCCATGGTGTATGCCATAAACATGGCACAATGTAGCAGCAATAACTGCATAGTAAGGGTTTGAATCTCATCCTTGGCATGTGTTTCTGGGTGTACATATTTATGTCCGTACCTCAAAGAATTTGGCCCCATTTATACCCAGTACACATCTCAGTGCCTGACTTTAGCAGTCCTGCAGATATCATCCACCTTAGAAGTACCTGTTGCCAACCCTAAAACATGTAAGTTCAGTGGTGCATGTGGTAAATGCGTAACATAATGGTCCGAAAAGATTGTTAGAGGGATGAACCTCACCCCTGGCAAATGTAAATGTGTGTGTACGGTAAAATTATTTTTGGGATATCTCACCTGCTACATCATCCAATGCCAGTATTTACAAGCACTGGTGATGTTCCTCACCTTAAAAGTACCTTGGGACATCCATCATATAAGCTCCGTGGTGAATGCCATAAATGCGATACACTGTAGTAGCAGTACATAGCTAGGTAGGGAATTGAATTTTAGTACTGCCAAGTGTATGTGTGTGTGTGTGTGTGTGTGTGTGTGTGTGTGTGTGTGTGTGTGTGTGTGTGTGTGTGTGTGTGTGTGTGTCTGTCAACAGTATTCTGTGTGGGGGGTTGTTGTGATTGTGTAATAACAGGATCCATTGTAGGGCGGGTTTTGCTAAATTATTATGTTGAGGACCTATTATATGTCACAATGTCACGATTACAAGACCAACAGATGTCAAACACCTGAGAGGTTGCTGTAGACAATCCACAGCCCTACATGTGATAGTATGGATTAGTGAACAATATAGGCAACCCTTCTATTACTCAGAGAACACTCTCCACCCATGTATCATACACAAACACACTTGGCTAGGCAACAACCACAATATTGGTAGTTCCCCTGCATATTGCCTTCCAGATAGTAACCATGATGTGATAGCAGTGGACTACATGCCTGTTGATCACAACAGTACCACTGACATCAGAAAGTACTTTGATATGTTACATCTCCTGACTAAGTGTGTGTTATCCAGCAAAGTAAAAGGACATGGCACCATGTTCCATCCGCTCAGTAGCCAAATAAATGTGTACAGTGGTCCTTTTGTCATGCTCCCCACTGGATGCCTGCAACAATTGTAGAGTCTGCAAACGTACCCCACAAAGGGAATTCCATGCCTTATACGCATGCTCTGTGTGGACAGATGCCACTAACTCCACTGAATACTAATATCTTACTGTCAATGTAGGTGCAATCATGACCTCAGTTACATAGCCAGGTCTCACCAAATGAGGCCAGTAATGCTACATCATAAGATACCAATATGTACACACAACATGCCCCAGAGACCTCAATTACACTTCCACACGTCAAAGAACATGCATGTGGGACATGTGCACAAACCAGATACTGTCCATGTTATGGAATATAGATCACATACATGAGAAGCAGTGCACATCACTGACCACCCACAATAGAAACCCAGATGAGTGGATGGTGAATACAATTCCCACCCCTGGGGACCACTGCAAGAACTACACCTCTGAGCCACACTGGCGACTATTGTCATGTGGCCTGATGCCAAGGTATTCCCTTGGCCAAGCCTTGTAGAGCCTTCAGACCTATTCACCTACTACACACCTGTGAAGCAATGAACCTATTGATCTCAGTACTGGCAAATGTGTGTGTGTGTGTGTGTGTGTGTGTGTGTGTGTGTGTGTGTGTGTGTGTGTGTGTGTGTGTGTGTGTGTGTGTGTGTGTGTGTGTGTGTGTGTATGTGTGTGCATGTGTGTGTGGAGATGAATGAGTTTGAGACCATTCACACTCACTATACCTCCCATTGCCCTACTTTTGCATGCCTGCTGATGTCAGTCACCTTGAAATAACCCTTTGGCCAAGTTTCATCCCTATAAGCCCTGTGGCACTTGTGATAACTGTGTAATACTGTAATGTAACAAACTAGTTAGATAGGAGTTCTAATCCTAGTCATGGCAACTGTAGTAATGTGTGTGTTTGTGTGAGAGAGTGTGTGTGTGCCTTTGTTGACACCTGATTTTGTGGACATTCACAATTACTACGCTTCTCTTACCCCTCTTTTAGCACTGCTGCTGTTGTCACTCACCTTCAAAGATACCTTTGGACAACTCTCCAACATGTAAGCTCTGTGGCGTGTGCAATGACTGAGTAACACTGTAATATCTATACATAGCCAGGTAGGGGTTTGAAACTCAGAACTGGTAAGTGTGTGTGTGTGTGTGTGTGTGTGTGTGTGTGTGTGTGTGTGTGTGTGTGTGTGTGTGTGTGTGTGTGTGTGTGTGTGTGTGTGTGTGTGTGATCAGTATCCTGTGTAGGTGTTAGGATGATTGTGTAATGTCAGGATCCATTGCAGTATTGCTACATTATTATGGACTTACATGTCCCAATGTTCACATTACAAGGCCAATGGTTGTCAAACACTGTAGAGGTTGTTGTAGACAATCCACAGCAATAAATGTATAATGCCATGTGCAATTACTATGTGACAGTATGGATTAGTAAACAATATAGGCTACCGTTATAATACCCAGAGACCACTCTCCACCCACAGATCATACAGAAGCATGCTTGGCTCTTTCTCTCTTCCTTTCTTACTTTCTCTCTCTCTGTCTCTCACTATCTCTCTCCCCCTCTTTGGTAGATGTAGAAAAATGCATCTGCTTTGCATAGGTAGCAGCTTGACATTTGTAGGTAATGCTCATGATCAGCTGATGGCCTGTGCACAAATTGGATTGCCCCACTTGCTAATTCCATGTGGAACAGTTGTGGTATCATTCCTATAGTCAATTGCATTGGAAACACACTGCTATAACTAAGCACTTCATGTGAGTATTGGCCCTTTTAATTCACTGTGAGCAGGACTTCATGTGGTTGTCTGACAGACAGCATCACAGAGGGTAGTTGGAAATACCTCTTATAACAAACACTGTGGAGACAGGCTAACAAATTGAATGGGGATGTTTCAAAAATGAGGAAAGAATGTAAGTATTGCTGTTCTACATTTGAAGTAATGTTGGTTTAACAGGGTCTGTGTGGAGATGGCTGTTCTGCATGATTTAAAGTCTGGCATGACAGTGTTATGGGGTTGAGGAAACTCTTACCTATAGGGCTATCTGCAGACTGGCCAGAGTTTGGAGTCTGAGATGTGGTGTGTTACTCACACATTTTCTGTATTTAGAAATGCAGTAGCATGCTGTGATGATTGCAGTCAGTAAATGGTGATATCCATGTATGTTACTGACTTCATATCCCCCAGAAGAGATATGTTACAACAAACCCTGTTACACCAGCAATTTTCTCAGTTTATCACAGCAATATGTCAATATTGCCCCTGTGTTTGTGCCTCTGTCCCCCAAGATTGTCACCCTTTGTCCATATGTCATGCAGTAAGAGGTGCATATGTACAGTATATCATTATGTACTGACATCATTCCTGATATTGAGCCAGTGATATATCAGACTGCCAGACATGTTATGTATTGGAGGTCTTATATTTGAGGACCAAACCTTGACATTCTGTTGTAGTCTGTACAGTAGTGAGGTCTGTGTACTTATGGTGATTGTTGGCAGAGTGTCAGTATTGTGTAGCAGTACTTTGTGAATATGTTATTTCGCCTGTGTACAGCTTGGGGTAGATGTCAGTGTTTTTGGTCCTGTTCTAGCTGACATTGCATGCTGCTCCAGTTTCTGGTACCCTATCAGCATATATGTTTGTAGGGCCAGACTGAGACATGTCCCATACCACAGTCAGGCACCAGACTACCCTGTGAATTGGGCCAGTATATGTAGGGTTAGTGTGCGAGTGGCAAATATGAGGATGGTTTTGTTCACACAGTCCATATACTGTGCTATTAATTAGACTTATCATAATGTGACTGTGACTGTGTTGAGATTGGTTATAGGTATGCACTTTCACAGTGGTGTCTGTTACTCCATGTTGTCACATGCCTGTAGTGTAGGAAACTTGGGTTAGTGTTGTGGCAGTTTGTCTGTAGTTTAGACAGTGCTTGGTGACATGTACGTGTTGTGTATTTCTGAAAAAGCAGTGGGATGCTATGAAGATGTATGTCACTAAATACTGGGAAGTATGTGGGGGGGACTCTCCTGTGGTACTTCACCATGATGATTTTTATGATGTCTGTCAGTAGCGGTGTAAATGCCAGTTTCAGAAGAGCCCCACATATATATATATATATATATATATATATATATATATATATATATATATATATATATATATATATATATATATATATATATATATATATATATATACACACACACACACACACACACACACACACACACACAAACACACACACATATGTATATACATATAAATATATGTGTGTATGTACATGAAGCTAGGTTAAGAAGGGATGTGATGATTAGTGAACAGCAGTATGGTTTCATGCCGGGAAAGAGCACTACAGATGCGATGTTTGCTCTGAGAGTGTTGATGGAGAAGTACAGAGAATGTCAGATGGAGTTGCATTATGTTTTTGTAGAATTGGAGAAAGCATATGACAGGGTGCCTAGAGAGGAGTTGTGGTATTGTATGAGGAAGTCAGGAGTGTCAGAGAAGTATGTAAGAGTGGTACAGGATATGTACAAGGGTAGTGTGACAGCGGTGAGGTCTGCAGCTGGGAGTGATGGATGCATTTAAGGTGGAGGTGGGGTTACATCAAGGATCAGCTCTGAGCCCTTTCTTATTTGCAATGGTGATGGACAGGTTGACAGATGAGATCAGACAGGAGTCCCCATGGACTATGATGTTTGCAGATGACATTGTGATCTGTAGTGAGAGTATGGAACAGATGGAGGAGACCCTGGAGAGATGGAAATATGCTCTAGAGAGAAGAGGAATGAAGGTCAGCAGGACTAAGACAGAATATATGTGTGTGAATGAGAGGGAGGATAGAGGAATGGTGAGGATGCAAGGAGTAGAGGTGGTGAAGGTGGATGAGTTTAAATACTTGGGGTCAATAGTTCAGAGTAACGGTGAGTGTGGAAGAGAGGTGAAGAAGAGAGTACAGGTAGGATGGAGTGGGTGGAGAAGAGTGTCAGGAGTGATCTGTGACAGATGAGTACCTGTAAGAGTAAAAGGGAATGTCTACAAGAGGGTAGTGAGACCAGCTATGTTATATGGGTTGGAGACAGTGGCATTGACAAAAAGGCAGGAGTTTGAGCTGGATGTGGCAGAGTTAAAGATGTTAAGATTTGCACTGGGTGTGACGAGGGTGGACAGGATTAGGAATAAGTATATTAGAGGGTCAGCCCAGGTTGGAAGGTTTGGAGACAAAGCCAGAGCGGCAAGATTATGTTGGTTTGGACACGTACTGAGAAAGGATGCAGAGTATATTGGGAAAAAGATGCTAAGGATGAAGCTACCATGTAACAGGAAAAGAGGAAGGCCTAAGATAAGGTTTATGGATGTAGTGAGAGAAGACATGCAGGTGGTTGGTGTGACAGAGCAAGATGCAGAGGACAGGAAGAAATGGAAACAGGTGATCCGCTGTGGCGACCCCTAATGGGAACAGCCGAAAGAAGATAATGATGTACATGTATATATATATATATATATATCTATATATATATATATATATATATATATATATATATATATATATATATATATATATATATATATATCCATGTCCTTGTTATGTGTAAACATGTGTGTTGTATTTACCTTCTCAGATGTATCCCACCATATTTATCTATGCGTATATTTACATATAAAAACATTACTGATTCAGCATTATTTTCACTAATAAGTAGTAAACATTTGTATTATTTAAAGCAGTTGCTCACTACTATTCAGTACGTGTACTGAATGATATATCTGAAAAAGGAACCAACATTTTTACAGCTCACATGGCTTAGTGGTTAAGTGCTGTGACTATAGCCTAGAGAGGCCTGGGTTCAAGACCAGCAAGGGCTGTTTATTTTGTTGCTAGGCAGAACAAGGACTGTTGGATACAGAGTGGTTAAGGCCGTTTTGGGCACCTTTAAGTGGGTTTGCATGGGTTTTTTGATCAATGGTAAGCGGTGCTAACGTACGGTTAAACAAAAAGGAGCTTACACAATGCAGGCTTCACTTACTAGTGCGCACATCTGCTTAGCATTTACATTTAAGCAATGCTTGCACCTGCTAAGCATAGCTTAGCTCACTGGTTGCCAGGGCTGAGCTATGCTTACACCTGCTAAGCATAGCTCAGCCCTGGTAACCAGTGATCACATTCCAATCTGATAAAATAGCAGGGTAATGACATCTTTAATAAGTGTATTCAATTCCATGTACATAACATGCTTCTATGTTCTGTCATTACAGTAGCAAGGGGTATGAGTGTACTGTATGGGACACCTAAGTATACATGGGTAGCACCACAATCTTTTCACTTTGTATGTGTTTCATGCATGGGTAGCATCCCAGGTTATATGCAGTCACATTTGGATGTATTATATAATTACATTACTACTTTTAACAGTGATTTTCCAAGTAAAAGTAGATTGCAGATTGTAGTACTGGAACCATACACTGCTGCATGCAAAGCTGGACTCTGAGTACTGACTATCGTGTTCTTGGTGTTTGAGCTGTATCTTTTTAAGTATCTCCTATTGAATATCGATCTGATATGTTGATATTAACTGTAGACTACTATGTGTTTAGGACATGTCATTGATAACTGCTGTCATGTAGTAATGGCATACCTATCAGTGGCAGACGTCTATCTGTCAAAACATTCATCCTAATACATAACCTGTTGGCTATCTAATTTCTGTGTGTCCTCTGTACAGATGTGCAGATGTCAGGTATTCATCTTGGCTGCTTACAGGCAGTCTCTGATTGACTGACACTTACATATTTGCCTAGCTGTCTTATAAATGCCACAGCTAGGAAATCCCATTCTGTATGCACCACATGCCATGGATACCTCAACCAGACTACCACAGTCAACAGAACATGCTTGGGTACAAGTCCCTAACCCAAACACTGCCCATGTTATGCAATATATGTTGCATGCATGTCAATTGGAACACCTCACTGGCCATCTGCAAGAGAAAACTAGATGATTGGATGTTGAATTTACCTGTCACCCTGGGGATCATTCAAGTGGCATCAGTTGACAGATGGCCTGCTGACAAATGTCAGGTGGCATGATACCAGTGTACCCACATGCCCTACTCTTCTCATCTCTTCATGGACATTAGCCTGGTACACACCTAGGAACATCTGCACCTATGGACCTCAGTACTGACAAATGTGTCAGTGTGCATTACTGAGAACAACATCATCTGTGTGTTTGTAAACTTATAGTTGAAAATACTCTGAGGGCCGTCTCACCAACTATACACCCCATTGCTATACTTAGAAATGGCTGGTGCTGTAATTCACATTAAATTTACCTTGTTACACTCTTCACCCTATGGGCTACCTGGAACTTGCAGTACCAGCATAACACTGTTCTATAAATGGGTAGATGGGCATGGGTTACCCTCTGAGTCCTGGCAAATGCATGTGTGTGTGTGTGTGTGTGTGTGTGTGTGTGTGTGTGTGTGTGTGTGTGTGTGTGTGTGTATGTGTGTGTGTGTGCAATTATGAGTGAGTGTGCATATTTGCAGGAGACAGCATTCTGAGACCACATTCTCCAAATACACTAAACCTTGCCATACATTATAAAGGATAGTGATGTTGCTGACAGAAGACCCATGACAAACCCTCACCCTACTATCCCTGTGACATGTGCAATAAATGCATATCCCTGTAGTAGCATTGATTAGATAGACAAGGATTTGTATTGCAGTCCAGGTCAATGTGTGGTATGTCAGGGCATTATCATGGGTTTCAGTGAGTACAATATTCAATGTGGAGTGTGGATGATGGGTATACTGTCTTTACACCATGGTACCCCCAGTACATGTCACAAGGTCCACTGTATGAGGACCGTTGTCACCATTAACCATACAGGTAACTGATTACACTATCCATCCCAATGATGCATGTGCTGTGTGCAAAAACTCTGTAACAGTGTGGACTCACTGACATTGTAGTTAACACTGCTAAACCCAGGTCTGTCAAATGTGTCTATGACTGTATGCATTTGTCAATGTGTATATGACAGTATGTCATACTATGTATTGTTTTTTAACACCCAGTACATCATCCATTAACGTACTGTACAAGACCTTGTGATGTTGTTCACTTAACAGGAAACTTAGGACACACCTCATCCTAAAAGCTCTGTGGTGTGTGCAATTAAGGTCAAACAAATTAGTAGCAATAAGTACCTAGGTATGTGGTTCTTCTCTCAGTGATGCCAAGTAAGTGTGTGTGTAGGTGAAGGGATCTACTTCAGTTTGCAGAAAATATATGTCCCAGGAGATCATTTGTCTGAGAACTAACTGGCAAAAGGTAACATTTCAAAGCAATCATCTTGTGGAAATTCATCCCATTAAAACTAGAAGTGGATGTGTAAATGCCCTCTTCACTGTACAGCTGTACAGAGATACTGGAGTTGGTATATATAGTTGGGTGTGGTTGTTGTGGTCACAGCCACCCTCACAGGGGTTATTGTTGTGCATATCCCCCTGGTTAGTGCACTGTTTCACTGTACAGTTTATGTTACTAGGTTAAGTAGACCAGCACACCTAAGTTTACCAACTCCAGGATTGCACTACATTGGGGAAGACGACATATACCCTGCCAGTACCATTATCAATGACATTAAACTGGTGGACTGATTATTTACTGATGTGATGTTTTGGCAATTCGGTCTTGGTGGAATTACATAGGCCAGAATAAGTTCGCTGCAAAATGAAGTACATCCATGTGAACAGTATTGCATCAACACCAAAGCCTCTGTGTGTGTGTTATTCACAAACATTTGGTGTGTGCCACCCAGTACACTTACCATTGTCCACTGTAGAAGAGCTGCACTCACCTGTATACACCCCTGAGACCTATCAGCCATTTGGCACATGCAGTAACTGTTATACAGACCTGTTACTTGTGTTCAGCTGTACCTGGGATATGACACAGTCAATGTGTCACCACAGTGCCACACCTCTTGTAGGAAAGGACAGCAGACCAACATCCTGCTGACACATAGACACCTAGAACAGAAACAGAATACATTATGGAGACCACAATCAGTCAGTGTTAATAACAGCTATAATGCATCATGGTTGGACAGCTACACACCCTGACATGCAAGCATTAATCATTCCAGCTGACAACACATTAAAAAACATTACACTGGCTAAACCGTAGTACATTCACCCTGTGCATCAGAACCATATTAGCATGTCCCTACATCGATGGTATGGATGACAGGGATGTGGCACATGTATCATCATATGCACAGGGTGTGTTGTGGGTTTGACAGAGGCCTAGGCTGAGCCGTTTGGTTGACATCATGTGTGTGGGTTAGGGGGTTCTTTATTAAATGGGCTGTGCAGATGTGGTGTACGTTGATATGGAGGTGCCCTAGCTGTGTTGCTGATGAGTGTGTGTGTGTGTGTGTGTGTGTGTGTGTGTGTGTGTGTGTGTGTGTGTGTGTGTGTGTGTGTGTGTGTGTGTGTGTGTGTGTGTGTGTGTGTGTATGTATGCACACATTTTTGCCATGTTGCTGGCCTATACAGGAGTTTGTTGGACAGCTGCAGACTGTACATGGCAGGGTGTACAGTTGACTGTGTCCATCCATGGACATAGGAACTGTGGCTGCCAGGGGTTGCATGGGCTCTACCAGGCAGAACCACATATATGGTACTCTCCCCTGATGATAATTGTCCGCTGGATCTGCGTCCCTGTTGGGACCAGCCAGGACCATGTACATGTGGTCTGCTGCATTGTGGTTTGGACAGCACCCCCTGCAGTGCTGGTGTTGGTACTGCCACTACGAGAGTGGCCGTGAGTTGTTGCATGTCCACGTAGACCACCACCTGTTGGTGTTGCTGACCTATGTCCACATGGCCGATTCCCTACTCCCACCACATGCTCTACCACAGAAACTACACAGTCGAAGATTCCCCCCATCTCACCCAACTCTCTATCCATGGCCTCTGCAAAATAACTGTGGGTGTCTGCAAGATCATGGATGTAGTCACGTACAGCAGGAAGAGTAGCCCTCTGGAGCCTCAGACTATCTCTGGTGTAATGTTCACATTCCTGTGCCTCCATGATGGCAAGAAGCATGCATCTGGTAACACCTGCTGTGGAACTTCTGCCAGGGGCATGATAGCCAGCAGTCCTCCTGCGAGCTCCCCTGTATGTCTTCCTGTGTGGTACCTCATCAGTCATTCAGCTATGGCTGCTGCTGCGTAGAGAATCACATGCCATAGTCACCACACTTTCCTGTCCCATGCCACCACCCTTTAACTGTCCCTCATCTATGGCCACTTGTGATGGGGTATGTATCGGCATTGTGACTGTGTGCAGGGATGGGTGGATAAAAGTGGGATCTCAACCAATGGCACAGATTCAGCCCCTGACAACCCTGCCTGCACCTCACACTGCCTATCATCATTGTCAGAGTCTATATGCACACTAATATCAGTTTGCCTGCAGGAGGGATCCTGACCCACCTCGCCACCTGTCAGTGGCAGACAAGAAATGTAAATTAAGACCTGCACATTATGGTTTACTTCTAGACACACACACACACACACACACACACACACACACACACGCACACACACACACACACACACACACACACACACACACACACTTACAGGTGAGGTCGCACAAAGATATTACATAGACCTCTCATTATCCAACAGTCAACAAGCATGACATATGGCACTCAACAGCATGCACTGCAGCCACACTCAATCCTTGTTACCAACATTATACATCTATGTGATGCATGAGTTGTGTTAGTAGGTGATGCCCCTTCCCCTGGAACACACTGCACCCATGTACACAGCATTGCCGTGTACCTATACAGCACACCGGCATGTACTGTGCACCATACCTCACAAGTGTACACACCATTTCTGAATGTGTATATGTGTGGCAGTTATGTTTGCTCTGTTGCTCACAGCCCCTATGTGTTGGTCTGACACATACCTGGAATGATATGAGGATTGATGTCATTAATTAATGCTGTTCTTTGATTTGCAGATCCCATCATCAGCAGTGCATGTATGTGCAATAAACTCCGGTTACACTGACAACCTTCACAGTTTAATTTGGATATGAAGAGTTTATACACCCATGTTGACATGCCAGTCTCTTCTATGATATGCAATGGGGCCACAATACTGCATTTGTTAACAATACACATACCTGATATGTGACATATGACCAATGCAATCCATTGCAGTATCAAACAAATGTGTTAGTTGTGCAGATGCTGAATGAGATGCATACAATATGTGGTTTGCATAAGTGTGCACACCCTTAACACAATGGTTTGTTGCAGCACCTGTTAAGTTAACTACAGCAGTCGCTATACCTGGAAGAGGTATACTAGCATGGCCCATCTTCACTTGCCTTTATTTCGTCACTCTGCTCTACAATTGTCTCCCAACTCTGCCAGATTGCAAAGTCAGCTCGTGTACACAGCCCTTGGAGGTCACACAGTGGCTTCTCTATTGCTGTAGAGTCAGGGTTATTTCTGGCACAATTCATAACCTTCACTGTGTTCAGATACAGCCATTCATAGCAAGCTTTGGATGTATGCTTCAGTTCACTTTTGTGTTTCAAGCTGACACTCCTCCCCATCCTCAGCCTTACTGCAGATGCTTGATAACTATGAGCCAAAGATGAGTGTTATTTTGCAGTGTTCCAAATTCCAAACACCATGTCTACTGGCCTAGTTCCAGTTGATGAACAGCAAACCTAAAGGGGTACACTGGCACCAGCAAGCTAAATACTGGGGATGGTGGCCTGATTTTGAGTGAGGTGTTGATTGTGTACAATACATATCTTTATGAATACTGTCTGTAGGTTTAAGCCTTGGTTTCATGACACCATTACACATTGCAACACATGCTTTTGGGAGACTTATGCTACCTGTAGAGAGCCCTGGATGATGTATCATGTGGGATAACTCTTCCATCTGATTACCCTAACCCATAGGCCACACTTATTCAGAATCCAGGCAATTGTCAACACAGGTACTGCACAGGCGTTACTTTCTAGACATTACTGCAAGTCACTCAGTGTTGCTGCATGTTTCTGGGCAGCCTCCATGACCAGTTTGCAACATGTTTTGTCATCTGTTTTGGATGGGCATCTGTTTATTTTCTATATCAATGTTGTCCCATACTTCACATACACATACATGATGGTCTGCACTGTTTGCCATGGTATATGCAATGGTGAGGTAAGGCTACTTTTCACACACCTGAGTTCTACCTTTCAGATATGGGATCCATTTCATGGTTTGTAAGATGTGTGCAATCCATGGCTGCCTCTGTTGCAGGTAAATGGGCATATGTCATGCACATACTTCTTGGACAGCAGACCATTACTTAGTGTGACACTGAGGCCCTGTACTTGATGGAAGGTGTGTACTCAAGAAGAGTGAATGCTGTCAGTACATCACAAGCTGCTTCCACAATATGTTATTTGGAATGTGCGCACACATATGCTTCCAGTGTTTGTTAAGGTATGTATTCCCTATATTTGTTGTCCTAAACAGGATTCCATATTTCACATTCATTGCTCATGTTAGGATCGCATTACAGGTTGTAAAAGGTGTGGAATGTGGTATTGTGGTTTGCTGTTGTTTATATTAGGAACAGTTGCCATTGTAATAGTGATGTATAAGGGTAATGTTTCATACATGTCCCTATTGTAGGCCATCTGTCCCACCATTATGTTCATCTTGTTCACACATCTTGCACTGACAGGTTGTTAAGTATACTGCAGGAATCTTACATACCCTTCAGATATGCCACCATTGTGACCACTGTGATGCAGTGCAGTTAACACCAACAATAAGTGAACATGTACAGCATGCATTATGATAGGTGTGTTAAATGTGTGCATGGCAAATAGCATGGCCATAACATGACCGGTGTATTGGCAAACCTGAACCAAACAACTCCATACTCACCAGCTACAGGCTGCTGCCCCAGTTGTATACTAGAGGGACCTAAATAGTTATGTGAGAGAAGTAGTGTCAGTAGCCACACCTTTGGCATTGGTACAGGGTGGGAGCAGCATTTCAGCACATCGACAGTACAAACCCACAATACAAGAGATTATGCACATCTGTTCATTACTACACTGCAACAACAGACTATCATATCTGACATATGCATGTAGATACTTTACAGATGAAAATGGATAAGCAACAGTGGTCTAGTAATGTGTCCTGGAGCCTTACCTGCATGCTCCTCTTCCATAATGTGGGTGGCAACCACCTCCACAATGCTGTCTTCAGCCAGCTGGCTTGTCTGGTGGGCGGGTGCCCCAAGGCTGCCGAGGAGCTCCTCAGCATGTGTCAGTGGGGGCTGGATTGCATGATCCCCACCTATGGCTAGCTGGGCTCTCCTAAATGCAGCAGCATGCTGACAGGCATGGTGGATCAGGTCTGTGCACCGAAGCCGCACCCGTTCATAAATTTGGTTGTGCAGGCTGACAATGTTTACCCTGTGGATGAGCTCATTACACAGGGTAGTCCTCTCATGCAGAACCTGATCCCTGCGGCCTAATAGTATGGCATGATGCAT
This sequence comes from Protopterus annectens, assembly GCF_019279795.1. Classification (NCBI taxonomy): domain Eukaryota; kingdom Metazoa; phylum Chordata; order Ceratodontiformes; family Protopteridae; genus Protopterus; species Protopterus annectens. The sequence goes on from NC_056742.1 coordinate 66,116,648, forward strand.
GATGAGGTATTGGATGACTGTGTCATTTTTCAGGTTTGTGAATGCAGGCAGACATTCCTGGGGCATTGTACCTGGAAGACATAAACAAGAAAAAAGGTCACAGTACTTCACATGGTTGTCCACGTGCACATCAACAGTGGATATTACTTGCAAATAATCCAGACTATACCATAACACTGCTATCATGGCTTTGACATCTTGCATTACACTCCTGGCCCTGACCTGTCCAGTTACCCCAATGTTGGACACTTAATGGCATCATCCACTATTCACCATTCATTTCTGTGTAGAGGGATAACAGTGGCCATCTTCCATGTGGATGGTGTGTGGATGGTGGCATATCTGTGCTTGACTGTAGTGTGTGATGGAACTGTGAGCACATGCCTGTGTTCATCTAGGAGGCAAACTGTGATGTTCTCATGTCCCATGGAGACTTGCTGTTGTTGCCATCAATTGGCATTATGTCCATGCTCACCATTGATTCGGGCAGGATTGTGGTTGATGTGCATATCCTCCTCTATTAATGTAGTGGACAGGGTGCCACTGTTCATACCTATCCTGTCTGATGCAGGTTGCCTGTATCCATGGCATGTGTGTATGAGATGTGCTTTACCCCTAGTACAGGTTAACTTGTGTTAGTGGCTCTGAGACTGCATACAAATGTAGAGACATAGTTGCAATTGGCCTTGGTGGTTTGGATATGTCTGATTTCTAATCATAGTCAGCCTTACAGGAAGTCACTTGTGAACCTACATGCTTGCTCAGATAGAGGTGCACTTGCTTCCAAGTTGTGGTCTGCGCCTATGTGTCCCTGTACAGCCACTGAAGCAACCTATTATGTGCTTTGAGTCTTGCTGCTGTCCACCAAGGGGGATTACTCTATCATTGGTGGAGGATAGTTGTACAGGTCAAGTACTGCTGATTCCATATAGCTACAGTGGGTATGAAGTGTACACACCGCTGTTACAATGCATGGTACTTGTGCAATTGGAACATAACCCCACAAAAGCACGTCAACACAATCCCCACCTGTGATGTGTCCTATAGCCTGCTCAGTTCAATAGGGAGTATAACAACCTGTCCTGTCAAACATATGGGAATTAATACTCAGTACAGTAAGCCAGTTGAATGTCTGTGCACACCTTTATACTGATATGTTATGTAAACACCTGCTGAGATGATTACAGCATCCATTTGTCTTGGTTTGTACTCTAACATCATATCACATCTTCACTTGGCAATGGTTGCTCTTCTTCCATGAAACAGTTTTGTTTCTTTTTCAATAGAATTGTATAGGTTATGGGTCACATTTGAGGTGAGAAACATTATGACATGACTTTCTGTGGTCTCATTGGCATACAGCATACAGACCTGGCATTCCAACTGGGGTGTGTGCACTTTGATATCCAGTGTATATGGGTGTTGATATAGTTGTTATTGGTAGGCATGGACAGTGGGTCATAACACAGTTGTATACTTCTCTGATTTCTATGTGACAAGCATGCCTGCTGCAGTACCCATATCAGTGTCATGGCAATGCAACAATCAGTAACAGTATACATTTTATTTTGTTGTATGCAGTGACACTGATATTACACATGTGCAACATGCACATCCTATTTTCTAAACTGCTTGGGACCCATGTTATTACTTCTCTGCCTTTCAGCTGAACATATGCATACATATACATGCTCAGGGGATACCTGGTATACATTTGTGTTCTATGTCATTATGGCACACTGTATTTACAGTCTTGCAGCTCAATCATATGTCTCAACCTGTTATACCAGGACTTCTGGTCATTGGTCCTCATCACTGGGTGACAAAACAGGGAAGTCAATTTTGATAAAGTATTAATATAGCTCCCATAACACAAGTATATGTGTAAGTAACTACAGATATCTGTCACAACTGTGAACATTGTCCAGAAGAATGCTGTACAGTTGAATGTTATTAATTCAATATATCACATTCAGTTTAATACACACATCTGCAACAATACTTTACTATGCTCATGCCCTATATAGGTATCCTAGATTTACAATACAAACATGTATAATACTCATATTCACAGGTAATATATGGATATGGGCAACATCCCATTAACTGGCTAGCAGTGGCACTGATACGACTGTTTGACAGTCAGTCTAGTGGTTGCCATATGTGAGCTGTCCTTTCCCAGTGTGTGTCAGGCTCCTCAGCTGTGTCCCAACCTATCCACCTCTTAGAGCATCACATGTGTACAAAGCCTAACATTAGGGGGGATATATAGGAACAGATCATAGATATGCCTATTACAAACCTATGAAGTTTGTAGCATGATACATTTCAAATTACCATGACTGTTCTGAAGGTGGTGGGGTCTGAAACTCATGTGTCTGTCGTTACTTCCATCTCCAGCTATTTGCCACACTAATATAGATGTTTGGAGGAACAAAACAAATATTATGATGGCTAAATCTTGACATTCTATAAAGATCTGCACAGTTGACAGGTATGGCCCACTGCAGACAGAGCCAGATGCTATGTCCATAGCATTTGTTCAGCAGGACATCATTACAGCAAGTATTGATGGCACATATACATCTTTCATAATCATTTATTCCATTATTACAGACCAAGTACTACATTCAATTATATGTTTACATGTTTCACATACCTGGTTTATTTTCAGGTTCTTTCTGTGTACAGGTTGTTTTCTTGTTTCTTATTTTTTATTTTCAGGTTTTATGTGTTTTTTTTTGGGGGGGGGGTTCTCTCTCTCCACTACTGGGATCATGCTTTTTTGAATAGGTTGAATCATGGCTTTTGTAGGTGATGCTCATGTTCAGGTGATGGCCTCTGCACCAATTGCAGCTGTTCCCCATTTGCTAATTGCATGCAGGCAGCTGTGTAGTTCTTCCAATAGCCAGTGTCATAGCAACCCACTACTATAAATAATGACATCATGGGGGTGTTGTCCCTTTAACTTGCCTGTATGGAAGACATCCTTCATGTGTGGGGGCAGCAGTGTTGCAGAAAGCAGGTAGAAATACCTCTTACAACAAGATTTGTGGACACAGGCCAACTACATGTTTGTATAAGGTTCCAGACCTAGGGACAGTGTGTTAGTATAACTGTTATATGCATTGAATACTGCTAGTTTTACAGGGTTTGTGTGTACATGCTAGTTTTGCATGGAATGCAGTCTATCTGCATAGCTCTCAACTCTGGGCCTATCCACATGACGGCCAGAGGATTGGCTGTTATGTTTTGTCTGTTCCCCACACAGGTCTTGTCCCTGACATATCAGTGGCATTCTCTCTATTGATCGCTATCAGTACATGGCAACATCCATTTGTGTTTCTGACTTCATATTCCTGAGTAAGTGTATGTTGCAACCAACCCTGTAACACCAGCAACTTTCACAGTGTATAACAGTAATGTTTCAAATATGGCCCTTTGTTTCAGCCTCTGTTCTCCACTTATATACCAGGCTTTGTCCAGAGGTCATGCAGTAAGAGGTTTATAGGTATGTTCTATCATTATTTGGTACTGACATTCCTGCTATCATTCCAGTGATGTTGTGGACTCCCACACAAGTTGTGGGGTAGGGTCCATATATGAGAGGGCTACAGCTGGACAAAACATGTGTGACCCTGTACAGTTTGGAGGTCAGTGTATAGAGAACACTGTTATATGCCCTTGTAAGACATTTTATGGGTGAGGGGTATTAAATGTTTTCAACCTAGCCTGTTACAACATGTGAGGAATATTAGTAATAAGAAACATAAAGGTATATGGCTGTACATTTTCATGTTTCACCATGGGAACAGTGGTGGGCTAGAGCTTACTGTCTTGCACACAGTTCTGTTTGTCAGTGTGATAGTGACGTTTTAAGTTAAGCATTGTTATGTAATGGATACATTTACATTATGACAATTGATACTTTTCCCCTTAGGGGATTGACTACAGAGTGTAATTGGAGGCTGTTAACTACATCTGTAATTAAGTGTTGATTGATTCTTATCTTCAAGACAAGTGTGTTTTTTACTGTTGTACTACTTGAAGGCTTTAGCCTAGACAGCAAAGTATGTTATGTTTTTCAGATTACTGTATCATATGTTTTCTTTGAGAGTTGCATTAATCAGTTATTATGTATTTCAAACACCTAAATGCTATAAGAATTGGCATAAACAACTGAAATAGTACACAAACATTTATATGTATGGAAACTGTGTGGTGTCATGTCCTTTGCATTGTGTGTGGGTCTATGTTTCATACAATAATTCTCATTTGTAGGAAAGAATCAGACACTAGCCATTTGAAAAGGTGGCAACTGTAGGAATAATGGCTGTTTGATATTCTGTGTACCCTCTATATATACTGTCTTTATATATATATCTATAAGTATTTTATATATATATATATATATATATATATATATATATATATATATATATATATATATATATATATATATATATATATATATATATATATATATATATATATATATATATATGTATCATTAGAATGTTTATTGCTTCCACATTGTACATTCCCTATGGCAGACTGACTGTTCTGTATGATATGTTAGAGAAATCACCCCAACATCATATGGCTCAGCTGGCTTAGTGGTAACTTGTTGTGGCAATGTTGGCAGGGCCCTGGGTTCAAGACTTGCAGGTGCTGATTATCTTGTTGCAAGGCAGAACAGCTCAGGACTGGAGGAAAGGAGAATGGCAATAATTACAAGAGGTCCCTATTTTGAGTACCTTCACCCCCATTTACAGTGCCTTTCATCAGATGTTTTTCAGTGAAGGTTCAGAGTGTGGATCCGATGTCCGAATGCACTACATATATATAATTGTGCGGTGGTAAGCAATGCTAATTTCCTGTTAAATATGCTTGCAGACAGTTAGCCTGAAAAGTGCTTAATCTGTGAAGGGAATGGTTAACACTGCACAAACAGACTTAATCCCACTTACTACTCTTAAAAGTGCTTACTCCCACTAACCCCCATGCTAATTTCTTTAAAAAAAAGAAAAAAGGGGTGATAGGAAAGTGGTGAAACACAGGGCATACAGAGGGAAAGACAATAGAGAAAGTAGCTAGGAATGTGCAGGCAGGGTGTAGGGAAGGTCCATAGCTGTGCATTTTTTCTACAGCAATAGCTGTGCATATATTCTGAATTTGGAGGTATATTTCGATACTCAAACCCCTGAGAGAGGGTTGAGGACAACAATAATCTGTCGTGAAGCCAATTAGAGCAGATTACATGTGTCCAGTGGACACGTGTGTGAAATGGACAGCTATTTATGGGACAAAACTATTTTTGGGAACAGATTGCCCTTTTTTATGGTGAGAATGGGATGTTGGGGAAGGATAGTAGGTATATTTGGGGGGTAGGTTGGGTAGGAAGGCAGACAAGACAGGATACGGGGGGTATATGATGCATGTGGGGGTAAACACCTTGGATGTGAGGTATTTGGAATTTGGAAGGCCATGAGCCCCAAATGGAAACAGTGGGACTGAGGTCCCCACCCATGGGCAGTCCTCACAGCATCTTCAAGGCCCTGAAGGTGTCTGTGCCGGTGGCTGAGTAGAAGGGCAGGCTGACCCTCTAATTGTGCCATGTGGACCTCAAGCTGGCATAGCAGATTTCCAAACTCCTTTCAGAGCTTGCTATGCACCAAACCTCGGATGACAGTATCCTGTCTGTGCCCACTCCTGGGGGGGGGCAAGCCCCATCCTCTGAAGGAGTTCCACATAAAAGTGGTGCAGGACCAGCAGATGAGGAGGTCCCGGGGTGGGTCCCAGATCTGCTGGAGTCTGATGGCACAGCCAGATGAGGTGGGATAGGTGGGTCCGCTGGGACCGGCCTTCCCAAACGTGCTATGATGTTACAGTTTTAGAGCATATGTGGATTAGCAATAGTTAACACAATCTAGGATTAGTTATAACAGTATGCATAAATATTCCCATTAACCCAAAACAACAGATTTTGAACAGTTGCATAGCAAACAGAACACATTCATATATGGAATCACAGTGGTTATTACAACGGCATGCAGGTTACATTGATAGCGACAGACCACCAATGATAGTATTTCAACATGGAACATTAATAGAAACACATTTCAATATTTGTTGAACAATAGGACTTATGTCCCAACAGTAGGTTTGGTGTAAAACATACCCATTGATTTGTGTGTTCAGATTATTGTTGCAGATATGGTGTGGTGGGAGAGAGAGTCAATTAACAACTTGTATATCCTTGCAGTACTCACAGCTTTAATGATCATTGCTCTAATCATTACTCTACAGGTATTATTACAATACCCTATGGCCTTGGTTTGGGCAGTGGTATGTTTGTACACAGTGTATACTTCAACTGTCTTATAGTTACAGTCTACTTCTCTTATCTGATAGACCCGTCGAGGGAATGTTTGTTAACACTACCTGACTGTTTCTTCACATATTCCCAGATTCCTAGATATAATTCTGCACATACCTCTCAACCTCTTAATGCAAAAAATCTGTACAAAGCTTGACAAACAGGGGTTCAAAATGGGGACATATTTTAAATATTGCTCTTATAAACTTTTAGAAAGTTACTAGAGTAACAGCATTTGTTTTAATATACATTTTCTGAAGGATCTGAAGTCTGAAACTCAAATGTATGTCATTATTTAGTGACTACAATCCTGAGATCATCCCAGTGATTTGCCAGGAAAATACAGGACCAGGCCAAACATATGAGGCAAAAATCTGCTCATTCTGCAGAAATCTGTACAGTTGAGAAGTATGATTATGCATACAGCTTACTACCACTCCTGGGATTCGAACCATGGCTGTGTGTGCTAAAAATACAACAATTTGTGTTTCATTAGAGTGAGCTTTTTAGAAAGTGTTGTTTCTGTCTAAGTCTCTCTTGGCTGTACAATCTGACCTTGTAATTACAACATTCTTATACATACATTTCTAGACATATTTTTTATCTAGCAAAGTGTGAGAAACAGTTGACACAACAGTACTATTCGCATACCAGATCTTGGTGAATGCAACATGTGAGGCCATACAATACCAGAGTAAACACAACCAGTCCAGGATTTAGAACTTTATTGCCAGGCAGTTACACTTTTATTTAAATATGACCTATATGGGACTATTACTGTCATATTGTCTGGTTTATTCAGTGGAAACCATATACATTTTATAGTGCCAGGTAACATTTTACTCCTTTATATTTATTTGGTATGACTACTACAAGCAGGATTGTTACTCACCAGCCTCGTGACACAGCTTATGCAACCTGCTGGCATGGGCTTCCTGGTTCACAGACCGCTCAGCTGCAGCTGTAATGAAAATAGAGAAACATTTATGCATACCTATCCATCACATACACAGGCTGGACTTTGGTAAACAATTATTGCTATGAATACTTACACACTGCTGGGACATCTCCCCTGTCTCTTGCTTCTTGGATCCACTGTTCCAAGAGCTCCCTCTTCCTCCATTTCAAGTCAGCATAGTGGTGCCAGACCTGCTCACCAGTCCAAGGGATACCAGTGGTACTGGTGAGATCACGGGCGAGACTTTCTCAGGCTTCCGTTTATATTGGGAGCACTGGTACTGGTCCTGCAGCAGTCTCATGTCATGTTTTTTTACCAGGAGTCCTACCATGACCTTGGACTCCTGTATGCCCCAACACTGCATCCGGAAGCGCATGGCCTCTCCAACACCTGACAATCTGCCTACAGTGGAGAGCTACAACCAGTTATGAGCTGTATTCCTGCCTACAGGGCCACTTTCCCACCCTTTGCTGTGATTGGACAGTTTTCAACATGCTGAGCTAAGCTATGGGCAAACCTGCTTAGCTAAAGTTGGCAGTGCTTAAAGGGCCAGGTTCAGCATTGCTTACCAGTGGGCAATTCCACTTAGCTGGGCTATCCATTGCTTAGTATTCATATGTACACAGTGCTTACACCCAGTAAACATAGCTGTACAATGCTTAGCATTGCTTATATTTTATTATATTGGTCTAACACCGGTATGGGATTGATTCATCATTCATTACATAATATAGATTTATTTACCTTCCTCGACATCCCCCAATGTGCTGTGATTAATTTATTCTTCTGTGACTATTCTGTATAGGGCACTTGTGTTTATATGGGGGTTTCACTACTTTATTACACTGACACCTCACATCTGGGCCTAATAACAGAAAAATCAGTTACTTCTTGCATAAATATACAAAAAATAAAAATTTTAATGTTTACACGTACAAAATGGAAATGGCTTTGGTGAGGCTCAAACTGTGGATGACTACATGCAAGGCATACACTCTAACTGCTACACTATTATACTTATGTTTATGTTGGATGTCTATTGCTTTTTAACTTATCGTGACATTTCAGCTGGGCTAAGTGTAGCTAAGCAATGGACACACCTGCGCAGCTATGCTTAAACTTTATTGCATATATAAAAAAATGTATTTGTTGTGTTTTTTTGTTTGTACCCTTCAGAATATCCATGCTAATGCTGAAATTGTTATTCTATCAACTTTCTGATTTGTAGGGATAATTGTCCCTTATGGCTTTGTCCACATTCCTTACTCTGATGGGTTGGGAAGTGTACGCTATGTGCTTATGCTACATCTGTTATTCTACTTTTGGCTTGGTAGGGACAATTTTCTCTTATGGCTTTGTCCAGATTTCTTACTCTAATGGGCAGGGGGTGTTACAAGTGTTCTCGTTCATTTTAAATTGCCAAACGGCAATTCTGGAGTGCAGGGGGCATGTGTATTGTGGGAGGTCTACTCTCAGACACACCCCCTGCGCTCGCACATGGAACCATATCCATTTTACATCATGGCAGTGTGCCTTCATACATATGCATGGTGCACTGCCGTGCTGAACAGGAACGGTCCCTGCCATGCAGGAATAACATATTCCTGCACGGCTGTTTGCTGAATCCGGGGGTGAGTGGAACTGTTTGGAATCTGGCCCTTTATTTTACTCTTTTGACTGCCAGAGTTTACAAGTGGTGAGGAATTTGCATTTGGTAGAGTTATAATAAAGTGATAACAGATTGAAAATAGTAAGACATTGGAGGCTTACTTCAAGTTCTGCTTTTTAAAAGACTGCAAGTGGATACAAATTCCACTCTTGAATACAACAATGTTTACGGTATAGTGCATGACATATGTTGGGACTGCTGTCCTGAATTTATGAAACAATAGCTAAAAGATGAAATTGGAAAGATAGCACTGTCATAATGAATTTTCTAAACAGTCATCAGAAGAGATTTGTTGCTACACATAGTATCTGTTGCGCATAAATTTAGTCAAAGGAAAAGTTGTGATGGGGCTCCATATTGTGTAGGGTTTACATTTTCTTTTATCTCATATTCAACGTTTCAGTATAGTGGTAGGAGTAGCTCAAGGTTTTCAAACCACATAACCCTTGAGCTGCTAATAGCAGTAGATGTAGTAGTAAGTGTTGCTGTACTGACACAGCTCTCTGTACAATAACCAGCTGCTTTGTAATGTAACTTGTGTTAGTACTAGAAGAGATCCATAATGTTGTGTCTATTAACAGTAATAAAAAGGGCATGAGAAGAAACAAAAAATTTGTTGACTGTAACAAAGCAAAGCGAAATAAAAGTACAATTTATACTGTGTGCAGACCAGGTAGGTAACACTTTTTACCAGAATGTTTAAAATACATTAACGCTAACCCAGAGAAAAAGAAATCTCTTACAGAGAGCGGTAAAATGGCAAAACAGTATAAGTTTTATTACATTCAAGAAAATGTGTAATAAAGTTTGGTTTAGGTTTACTAGCACTTTCAGTTTGATTATACTTATTTTTGAATTTACAGTATATTCCACACACACACACACACACACACACACACACACACACACACATATATATATATATATATACAGATATATATATATATATATATATATATAAGACCAACTTAACACTTGAATAAAACTTAAAACATCAAGACCAGAATGCAGAAATGCATTATAATGAAAGCTGATGATAACGAAACCCAAAACATCTCATATAGCAGGATACCATACCTACACAGGATGTACCTACAGGAAATGTTGTTGAACATTATGCATCATGTACCATACTGTGGACAACCTAGTCATGCTATCCTGCTATATGCAATATTTTGGGTTTTGTTATTAATGGCTTTTGTTATTATGCATTACCGACTTGTTAGTCTGGATGTTGTAAGTTTCAATCATGTGTTAACTCAATCTTGTGAACATTCATTTGTTTGACAGAATGAACTGCAGGTACTTTTCTGTCAATGTTCATTTCATCTTTCATGTGTCTTTTGTCAAAATACGTAAGTGTTTTTGTTTTAGTTGTGTTTTTCCTTATTTATGGGTTAGGGTTTAAGTAGGGTTAGGTAAAGGGATAGATTTAGTGTTTGTTGGGAAGGGTTTGAGTAAGATTTAAGTTGCAAAGAGATTTTATGCCAGATTCATGTATTCCTACACTTAGTGTACACTGTTACGAGAGAACAGACAACACAAGGACGATTCTCACCTTCTTCATCCTAATTTTAGTTTTTCTGCTGTTTTTCTTGCAGCTCTAAATTATGAGGGGGATTTATAAAGGTTCCCACAAAGTGTAGACTACATGCATATTTAGTGGAATCTTTCTGAGTGAATATGTAGCACAAAAAATGTGTTAGGGATGTTCTTGAATACAGAACATGTATGTGTATACTTAGTGTACAATTAGTTTAGGCATTCATGAATCTGTTCCTTTATGTTTTTGCAAGCGTTTGCAGGTTAGGGTAAGGATTGTGCAAGGGTTAGATAAGGGAATTGATTTAGTGTTGTTAGTGCATGTGTTAGAATTAGAATAGGGGTCTGATGAAAAACAGTTGTTGCGTTTTGGTGAGGATTTGACAGTAAGGGGTAACTAAATGGATATGTTCAGCATTGTTGGAGAGTGTGCGTGTCTGTGTAAGAGCCTGTCATGTTTAGTGGTAATGTCACAGATGGGTATGTTTTGAGGTAAGGTGTACAGTTTTGGTTAGAATTCATTACAGAGGTGGTGCAGGTGAGCAAATTACAGGTCATCTCTCAATAGTCTCTACAGGACAGAGAAGAGGAACAAGGCCCTAAAATGGTCTGCACAGTTTTTCGATTTAGTCTCTTGATTATTTTATTGAAAAAGTATCGTAGTCATTCCAGTTGTGACAAGTGTTTTGACATGTACATATCAAAAGGGACATTATACTCAGTGATTGGACTGAGTGCTAAGCACAGTGGAATGATTATATCCCTGGATATGGATGCAGTACCGTTAGATATAATCCATGCAATGAAAAGGAACGTCTTTACAGAACTGGATACATGGTGATCAAAAGATAGTCTGTGGTCAACAGAGGATCCCAGATTGCTAACTACGGGATCAATTTTGAGGGGTGTGTTGAAAATGTGATTGTTTCAAGGGGAGTCATACTTGCTGAAGGATACAGTTATGCACTTCTCAGCATGTAGTTTTAGTACGCGGCTTCGACTTCAGTAATTTGTTTGGGGCAGACTGTCTTGAAGTATCTTGGTGTCCTCTAGGGTCTTTATAATGTCACCAAGTTTGCTGTCATCTTCAAACTTATTCAGCCATAAACCCTCAACATTAGCTTTAACCACTAACAAGTAAATGCCAAAGAGGAGTGACACAGACTGAACTGCTACTGAAAGATGTTTTGGAGGAGGTAGAACCACCTACCCAAATTTCCAAAGTTCTGTTTGTGAGCCAGTTTGCAATCCAATGAGTTATAGAGGGATTGACATTTAGTAGGAAGAACTTATCTAGAATGCCAGAGTGTAGGCTGCTGTTGAATGACTTTGTAAGGTCTAGGTATTAGGTGTTTTGCCCTCATCCATTGCAACTTTTTTGAAAACCCAACAGGTTAAGTAGACAGGGCCAACCCAACCCATTCAGATTTATCAAGGTCAGGGAGTCCATAGATGAGACGATATTAGTTTGCCAAAATTGTATTTCAGCAAACACCTAATCATCAACCCCTATTTAGTGAAAATTGCTTCTGAGAGTCACTGAATTTACTTGCCCTGCAGCACAACAGATGAACATCTTACTAAATTGAACCCACCCAAGTGGGGGGCTGTGCCCCGCAAACCTCACCCAACTATATATACAAACGCTAAGATTGCACAACATTGGAGAAAATGGCAAAGTTGTATAGTTGGCCAGCTACGTATTTGCCCTTGGTAAACTCGGGGAATCGCGGAAGCAATTTACGCTGATTAGGGGTTGATGATTAGGTGTTCGCTGAAATACACTTTCAGCAAATTAATATAGACCTCCATAGGCTATATCTTTTTTATTAATTCCATAATGATACCTTGCATAACCATACAGATCAGATTGGTCAGATGAATGGGTCTACAATTACCTGGCTTTGCTGAAGCACCCCGTTCATCCAAGGGAATGACTGTTACTGTCGTACATTCATCTGACATGAAGTCTGTTTTGAGGATGATATTGAATAGCTTCTGTAGGAGATCAGACAAATCATATTTCAGGCTGGCCAAAAGGCAGCTTGGTACAACTGGCTCCAAAGATGTAGTTTTCTTGGTTTTAATGCTTTGAGAACTTGTTCATGGAAGAGTTAAAGTGGAGCTGTAGGTGTTAGTATGTGAGCTAATAATACTGCAGGAGAAAAGGGGATGATGTTTGAGTTAAGTTTGTCCATTAGTAGATTGGTGATGTTCTCTTGGATGGAGTATGTGATTTTATATAATATAAACTCTGCACAGTGCTGGTCATTGTTTCTGAGATTTTTAATATAATTAAAGAAGGCTTTGTGGCTATCCTTCATTTGGGTGGCTACTTTTACTTCATATCTGGCTTTGCTTAATTTGGTCAGGGTCCAGATTTCCATGATTAGTTTAGCAACAGTGTTTTTGGTCTCTTGAGAGTTAGATTTATTCTTGCATGCAACTAACTTTTTCCTTTATTTCAGAGCCTATTTATATTAGGATTCTACCACAGAAGTTTATTTTTAAATTTGGCATTATATTTATTTCTGAAGAGAACAGATGCATCTATGCAAATATGCAGCTATTTGGTTGTTCATAGAATTTGCCAGTTAAGGATTCTGCATAAAAACTGGGGTCATCAAGATAGAAGGGGATTTTGAATTTAACCAGGTCATCACTCAGTTTTAATAGATTAGTCTTTGCCTAATTGCTGAATATCAAAGTATTGGAAGATCTTTCAGGCTTCAGTCTGATGGCAAATATGATTGGCATGCATTCCAGTTTGACCACGGAGCAAGTTATAATTGGTGGGTGACAAAGCTGCCCCATATTGCTAAGGGGTAAGTCATGGGTTTTATCACCCTAGTTGGGGTGTGAACTAAATGATCCAGTGAGTTTGTATTGATGAAGTCCTGAAACGACTAGGCATACATGCCAGAGGATGTATAGGCCTCCCAGTTTATGGAGGTGTAATTGAAGTCTCCACTAGGAAAATGGTGAGTGGCTTATTACATAGAAACTCCATATTAGTTGGGTAGGAGGTATGGAGCAAAGTGGACATAGAGAGTGTCCCCTAGTTAGCCTTGATATAATAAGAGTTTGTCAATAGCAAGCTGGATGCATTGGATTTATAGGTCATTAACTTGTCTAACATATCTGAAAATTAAACTTTTTTTAAGAATATGGAGGCATCACCATTTTTAGTGTTTTGGCTAATGTGGCAAGCCTGAACATGTGATAGGCATTTAAAACTTGCACTAATGCAAAGGTTTTAATTGTCTTAAACCAAGCTCTATGATAATGCATATATCAGTGTTTTTCAGGATAAGGAATGCTTGTATGAAGTTGATTTTTTGTTAAGGCTCTACGCAACGAGCAACAATAGCTTAGCATTATCCAGATTCTGTTTAGTTATGCTGGAAACTTTAAAGACTAATTTTGCCTAAAATAGGCACCATAAGAGTGGTCAAGGATTAGCTAACAGACTAAAGACTTGGGGGAAGAGGTGCAAGCCATCCTTGTCAAAGCACTTGAGATTGTCTATCATCTCCTTCCAGGCTGGTATATATTTGTAACCCCTTAGAATGATATAAGCTAAGCCAATCAATAATCTTTTGCTCATATTGTGGCATGACTATTGGTAAGGGCAGAATGCTGCTCAATGTTAGGTATTCTATCAAGTCTCTCTTATAGGATCATAGGATCATAGGAGATTACTAGGCTATCAACCCGGAGTTCATTTCAAGTCAAGCTGATTCATCTCAGTGTAATGCCATAGAAATGTTAGTTAATACCCAAGACTGCATTTAGTAATGACTGCCCATGTCCAGGAGGGTTGAGGGCTCATTTCCTGGTAAGAATTTATGGTGCCCCATCCACTCCTACAGGTTCCTTTTGAACAATGTCATACAAGTTCTCTGTTTCACATGAATAGGTAGCCTATTTCAAAGATGCAGCAGTCACTGGGAGATAAATCTGTCCTATTTAAGTCACAGACCATATTTAAGTCCCTGAAACAGGTGTCTCTAGTCTTGCTTGATTTAGGGATATGCAGCAAGTTCATTAGGCTTGGTTCTGAGATTGCTCTGTAAGCCAGGCATAAGTCTCCCCTAAGAAGTCTATATGATACAGAGTAAGGTGACAGAGACTTTAATGGGTCTGTGTATGGCACATGATGGAGCCCCTTGATCTTCTTTGCTAGAAACCTCTGAGGTTTCTCCAATTGGTGCAGGTGCTTTATACAGTACATGCCAAACAGAGTATTATATTCAATTATGGGCTGGACTAGTACCAAGTATAGAGGCATTTTGCTCTCAAGGCGATGCCTTTACTAATCAAGTGTGCTACGTAGATAGCCTTCCTTACTATAGTATACCCGTGGTTGTAGAAGTTAAGGAAAAAAAAAGGTTGTGATCAACTTGTGAACTCAAGTCCCTTACCACTCTGTGGGTACTTAGGATATTATTGTTGATTTAATAATGTGAAGGGACATTGTTTGTGCTGAAGGGAATGATGATGTATTTCTTTGCATTCAGTTTGAGACCGTGACTAAGACATCAGTCATTGGTCTGAGTAAGACCCTCCTGACATATATTGACATAATTTGGGGATTCAATAATTGCACTCAGTTTGCAGTCATCTGAAGACTTGGTCTGCCACCACCCCTTAGTTTTGACCTGAACTTCTGAGAAGTATATACCAAACAGTAGGGTGCCCAGCACTGACCCTGTGGCACCCCACTGGTAACAGCTATGCTGATTGCTGTGAAGTTGCCCACTTTTATAGTGCATGTCCAGTCTGTGAGCCAGTTAGCAACCCATCTTACAAAAAGAGGTTCATATGGTTCTGGGAGGTACTCACTCATTAAAAAATCTTATGGAAGTAGCACTTCAGCTTGTGTCAATAACATAATGGGAAATAATAAGTTGCATTTTCACCAAACTCAAGACTTTGTATAAAAGTAAAACGTAATCTACATAAAACATTTCACATAGATTTACATGGGGGTCCCTTGCACTTTCTATAATGTGTATTTTCTTCTGCTCCATCTCACTGAAACTAATTGATTTCAGTATCTCAGATTTTGACTATGTATCTGTCTTTTATATCTGTATGTGTCTGTGTGTGTGTGTGGGGGGGATCTGTCTTTGATGGGTCAATTGCCTTTAAAATGATTGCTTATTAAAATGAAGATTGTGCACTTGTCTCAGAATGTAGAGGGAGGCCTCACAAGTTATTTGAACATAACCTCTGCTGAAACATCCTATATATTTGTTATACTGCTATTGAAAATCCATTAATACAGAAAATCTGTTAATACCAAGATATGCAAGTGGTAGCCAGGTCATGCAGAAAATAGTTTATAATCAAATGTGAAAAATGTTTGATGAAAATTTTCTTATAATGATTTACTGAATCTAAACATGACATCTGTGAGAAATACAGAAGTGTCTATAAGATATCTGTAGGAATTATACCCAATTTCTTAATGGTGACAGTAATATGTCAATGTAGTATACAACTATGAAACTATTATCAGAAATTCATCCAGGTCCAGCACCTATGTCTCTGATGGACAAAGCAGTTAGTAAGGCACCCCTATATAAAAACAAATGTGTGGGTTACATTTGGATTGCACAATTAGGACTCTAGTAGTCATTAGCCTAATATCTACCTATGAACCTATGTTTGGGAATGAGTGCTCAGTGTCAAAATATAAGCGAGAAATGTTTTAGATAGGTATTCATTTACCACTGCAATGCCTTATTAATATAAGTAATATGCAGCACATTCAGTTTCTGCATTAGTATCACGAGGCAAGCTGTATATCAGGAGCACTTAGACAATTGAATCTCTTCAGAAAGCTGTACATCAATGATTCCACTCATTCCACTGGTGAAGAACATTAGGTGGTTCTGTTGAATTCATTTAGACAAGGCCCACAACATTCATAGCAGCTGATAGCACAGCGTTATGAAGAATGATGACTGGTTACCTAGTCAGCATAACAATAATTTCATATAATGATTTGACTTTAGCAAGTTATTTGGGCTAGACTGAAGTGCATGGACTGGTCTTTGCATTTGATTAATACACACTGCAGTCAAACATATTTGCAAGGGCAAAATGGGCAAGTGCATATGCAGGGGATACATGTAGCACTGACTTAGGGGGTGTGCCTTATAAAGTAACAGAGGAGTGTTGTTTCATGCAGGTATTACTGAGTATGATATGTGGTTATTTCCAATAAGGATCTGTAACACATATTAGAGTTGAAATGGTGAACCTTATTAAACTTGCATAACAGCATGTGGGAAGTAGGGGACCCCCTTACCATACAGTCTGCAAGAACCACAGTAATTCATAAGAGAATGCAGCCACTATGTATAGGACTAGCTGTAGACCAATATCTCTTGCTAAACAAAGATGTTAAAATGTTGGCTAAGATTATTGCCTCCTTAACAAATGGGATACTACCACATCTCAGCAACTAAAGACACGGAGGCGTTGTATGCTTGTGATAGTCTACAGTGGTGGCTGGTGACTTCAAATTAAAGGGGGGCTGCAGGAGACAGCTGAATGGGTGGGGCCAATGGGAAGGGGTGTAGCAAACTAGAAAGGTGTGGAGCTATGCTCAAAACCACAACAACTGGAACTTTAATTAAATATGCTGCGCTGGGAGCCAAACTGTCATTATGAGAGTCCAATCAAGACAAAATGAAGTGTAGAAGAAAAAAATATTTCAATGCATTGGCTACATGACAGCTTACTTAATATCTAGATGGAAACACAAAGGTTGTGAGGGATGAAAAAATAAATTGCTTTTTAAATACATTACTGGAATGCCAGTCAAAATGAAGTATAAAAAAAAACAAACAGCACTCAACTCAAACCACTTCTCCTTGCACCGCAGTTCTAATTATAATTTATATTCAGCTTTATAAAATTACCAGGTAACATGCTGAAAGTAGCAATCTCTGTGATACCTCCCACTGGTAAAAATATTTCTTATCCAAAAAAGACCTGCTGCCTGACAACAACTATCTACTTATTTCATGGGGAAGACATGATCAAAGTAAAAAAATGAACAGCAAACAAGAAATAAGCTTAAGATAAATTGCTTAAAGGATTACTGCACAAGTTATGGACTACATGATAGATTGGCAGTTACGTTTATGGGTAAAGCCTGCAAAGATGAATGCAAGTCTCCAACAAATGTAATGAGGTTCTGAAAATACTGTAATCCTGTTCTTTATTACAAATACTGTCATATGCATTTCAATACCTAAGGCTTATGCATTATCTAGTTATGTAAATATTCTCTGCATGGCAATGACAAAAAGGCTTTCAATGTTGTTAATTATTTAACCGTATGCTTATTAAAGCTTACTTGCATCTTACAATCTCCGACAAGCTTACCTGATGGTCATTAAAGCATTGCTACTTAAACAGAGAGCAACAGGGCAGTACGACAGCATGCATTTTCTGAATAATAAGAAGCATAAATCAACAGTATAAAAATATGACAGAAAACCAGAACATTCTGCAAAATCAAGGACAGATGAAAAGCCACTGTCGTAATTGTGTCTACCTTGGATGGGGGAATACTCTGCATACTTACACTGCATAACTGCTCCTTGCCTTGCTAGGACACATCCAGACTCACTACATGTGGGAATGGGGTGCAACAAGTATGTCACAATTTGAAATGTCTCTGGCTGACGGTGATGGCTCTGACACTCATACCTCTCAACCTCAGAGCAAGAAATCTGAATAAAGCCACACACAGAAGTGGGACACAGGCCCATAAATAAGGAACATTTTTAAATATTGTTCTCATAAATTTAGAAAGATAATAGAATAGTATTAGGTCTTGCATTAGTATGAATTTTCTGAAGGGCATGAAATCTGAAACTCAAATGTCTGCCATTATTTTTTAACTTCAGTCTTTAATGATTTGCCACTAATTTGCCAGAAAAATACAATTTTATGAAAAATGAACCAAAACTGTGATGCAAAAATATAAAATTGGCACACAATACTGCTGGGAACCTGTCAAAGTAAGGACACCTTTTTTAATATTAGTACTGTTAACTTGAGCAGCTGACAAAATAAGAGAATCTACATGTATTTCTGAAATAAAAGTAATCTATAACTCTGATCATTACAGTTATTTATAATTGTAAACCCTCCACATTTTCTTCCAAAATTGCCATTTTGTGGAGGGATTATTAGGGGGAGAGCAACATTTCAAGCCAAAATTGGGGACAGTTGAGAGGTTTGGATATTCCTAATTCTATAAAGCGATTTATTTGCACGTACCTCTCAACCTCTTAATGCAGGAATTCTGGACAAGGCCAAATATATTGGGGGAGCATACAAACAGTGTTAAAAATTGCTCTTGTATAAACTTAAGAAAGTTGATAGAATAACAGGTTTTGCTTTAGCATGCATTTTTCTGAAGGTTATGATGTCTGAAACTCAATGTCTGTCATTGCTAAGTGACTTCATTCCTAAACGATTTGCCAGAAAACCACACATTTTATGAGGAACATACCAAAAATAAGAAGCAAAAATCTATTAATTCTGCAAAAACCTGGACAGTTGAGAGGTATAGTTCAGCCGGGGCTATCTTTGAGTTTGCTGCCCTTCCCCCCTCACAAAATCATGGTCGAATGGAGCCTCCCCCCTGCAGCCATTCCAATGTCCCATTCCTTGGTTATTTCACCCAATTTACCATAAGCACTGTAATGTGCATGCTGCTTTACTTCTGCAATGATTTGGATTTCATTTGAAAGTTTTATTTTGCATTTTACAGCACAAACACTAATAAATATCTGCTAAAAAAAGCAATGCAGTCTCACAATGAAAATAGACTTAGCATTAAAACCTATCTGCCCTTGAAACTCACAGTCATTGAAACAGCATTGAAACCCTCATTCAAAGAAAATACATTTTGCAGGTGGCAAATAAAGATTAACTTTGGGGTGCTTTCAAATCATAGGCACCTTGCACATGAAACATACACGTGCTCTTTGATACACCTTCCTGATTGTATTAAATTATATTCCTTGTACAATACAGTACTGTTGTTAGACGGAATTTTAAATGTATTTTTTTGAACATTTTTCCAGTAAACAATGAAACAAAATGCATGCACCAATAATGACAAAACTGCCTAATTCAGAACATTTCCATCATAAAAGTCTACTCAGACTTCTACAGTCCACCAGTGTCAGTAAATATGAACAATCTATGAAGAAGTAAAAGTCATCTTAATAATTCCACATTAAAGAGATCTGTAATTAATAAAGAGGTTGCTGCTAGCAAACAACTTTATATTTCTTTGTTTCATCTACAAATAAAGTGCATGTTGCCCTTGAGGAATAAATTGCTAGTAATATTGCAATAGGGAATGGATGGCAAACTGATAACAGGTTCATAGTTACTAGGTATCATTGCCAGAAAGGACTGCAGCATTCACCCCCTTTACAACACAGTACAGTATCAGCAATGTATCTACCTACTGTGGGAGTAGAACCCACAGCTTTCTGCATCAAAAGCAAGTACACTACCTGTTGTGCTATTAACAATGCCAACATACTCAGTATAAGCAGCACTAAACTTTTGTTCCCCTGCAGCTCTCAGCTCCTTGTAAAATGTATTCAACAGTCAGCTGTATTTCTGAACTGTGCAACACAAGAAATCTGGAAAAAGCCAAAATTTATTGGGGGGGCAAAAGCCCCAAAAGCAGGGACACATTTTAAACTTTGCTTGTATAATGTCAAAAAGTTGCTAGAATAAACTGCTGTGTTACCACTATACATTTTACTGCCAAGACTTGAACCCAGAACCATGTGCAAAACAGTCAGAGCAACATACCACTAAGCCAAATCAGCTGTTTTGTGAAAGAGAGGAAGACTGAATCTTAAACGGCTACCATTTAGTGAATTCAGTTATCACCATAGCTGTCAACCTCTTAGTACAAAACATCTGAACAAAGCCAATAATGGGGGAATACAGCCCCCAAACATATTCAGTAATGAATTCTGTTCTCACCATACCTCTAAACCTCTTAGCAAAAAACGCATGGACAAAGCCAGTAATGGAGGAGTACAGCCCCAAACATATTCAGTGAATTCAGTTCTCACCATAGCTCTCAACCTTAGCATAAAAAACCTGGATGAAGCCAATAATGGGGGAATACATTCCCAAAAATAGGGACAACTTTCAAATATCCATCTTATAAACTTAGAAAACTGCTAGAATAAAAGGTTTTGTGTAACCATGTACTTTCTGAAGAATATGAAGTCTGAAATTCAAATGCCTGTCATTTTTATTTATTTAACATTTGTTAACCAGGAAAGTCCTACTTGGAAAAAAAGCCAATTTTCAGCAGAGATCCAGGGAGAAACACTCCAGACACATGTCTTTGCAAGATGGGAGGACACCAGAACAAACCCATGGAGGACATACATATTCCACACAGAAAGCACCCCAGCCAAGAATCAAACCAGAGAACCTGTAGCTGTCAAATAACAATGCTACCACTGCACTACTGACTGTGTAAGGCAATAAAATATAGAAACCACAGATTTTATTTTTATTTATTAAACATTTGTTAACCAGGAAAGTCTAACTTGGAACAAAAGCCAATTTTCAACACAGGCCCAGGGAGAAACACTCCAAACACATGTCTTTGTAAGATGGGAGGACACCAGAGCACCCAGAGGAAACTCACACAAACACAGGGAGGACATGCATACTCCACACAGAAGGCACCCCAGCCAAAAATCTAACCAGATAACCTGTAGCCATCAGGCAACAATGCTACCACTACACTACTAACTGTGCAAGGAAAAATACAGATACCACAGATTTTATGAGGAACAGAACAGAACAAATATGAGGCAAAAATCTGCAAATGTTTTACAAATGGTGGTGGGTAGGGAATTCAGGCTCTTGCCACCTGCACCCAAAGTACAGGGTTCAAGCCCACTGCCATGTATCTAGCCACCAGTTTATAGCAACTGGGGCATTTCACACACACACACACACACACACACACACACACACACACACACACACACACACACAATTCAGTGAGTGTTTATCCTTAGTCAGTCCCATTCAGTGTTCCCTGTGAGAGTGTAGGCTCAACTGTCCTCACAATTCAATGAGTGTTTATCCTTAGTCAGTCCCATTCAGTGTTCCTTGTGAGAGTGTAGGCTCAACTGTCCTCCCAGCTGGTTTCCCTGTGAGAGTAGGCTCATCTGGACTGCCAACACAGCAGTCTAGAATTCTGTGAGTTCCTGAAACTCCAAGCATGCATGTGTAGAGTTTCGGGACTCACAATTTTTTTTTGTTGTTATTTTTTCTTCTTTCTACAGCTTGGGGGGGGGGCTGCAGTCCTCTAGCACAAGCCACCCCTGATAGTCTATCAATAATTGACTGACTGTCTCTAGTTTTCTGAAAACATTTCAGGATAAACTTAGAGGTGGGTATATATTTTTTATATCTCCAAGCCTGACTCAGTAAGCTGTTTCTTTTTATTTGAGGTATTACAACAATGAGGAATAGGCCCTGGAATTGTATCCTGGGTGAAGGCCTTGTATAGCCATTCTAAATCTGATGTGCTCATCAATGGGAGTGGAGAGTCATAGGAGTCATAGCAAGTGAGTATAAAGAGGGGAACTAGGGAAGCTTGATATCACCTGCACTCTTCAAATAATTAACACAGGAAGTGGCACTGAATTTGAGGCAAAAGTTATAAAATGAGTTGGGATAATCTAAAACTTTTTGTTACATGTTTGCATATGGTTGCGTTTTACTAGCAGACAACATTGATGTTTTTACTCCAAAGGTATTAGATGGAGATTTACTTATGTCAGGATTAAAATGCAATCTACAGAAAACAGCCCTACTCAGAACAGGGAAAGGTCAAGGCAAAGGAAACTGGATCAGTTGAAGAAGTGAGAGTTTTTAAATATCTCGGTTTAAAAGTAACAATTAAGAAGGGGAACTTATCAGGAACATAGACAATCATAAGACTAGGATCATGGCCACAACCATTGAAAATGGCTATAACTGGGTCAAAACACTTATAGGGAGAATTAAAGCATTAATTCAACTCATTCGCCATATACCTACATCATAAAAGACAGCCAGGACTTAGGAAAATCCAGCTAGTTATTGAATCTTATATAAGTCAAGAAAAAGGTAATATAATTTCTATGAACAGAATGCTTGAAAGAAATAATAGGCTGGGGCTAAAGTGGGGTAATATCTGGTATTCGCCACAAATCGTTAAGATCATCCCAGTGTAGGATAGACAGATTTGGGAAGCGGCAAGAACACTTAGGAAATTTTTCCCAACTTCTCTTAATGTCTATCGAAAGAGCAAAGGTGAAAGCATAAGATTCACCATGGGGATTCCACCTGTGTCCATCTTGGACAGGGGAAATAGGTGTGTTTTAGTGTCTGCTTGAAGCAGGCACCCTTGGGAACATGGGTTGAATTTGGCTAGGATGTAAGGACCCTGGGGCCATTAGTCAAGTAACCTCCTATGATCCTATTATCCTATGACTTGGACCTTGGAAAAGATCAGGAGTATCAAGAAGGGAAGAGAAGGGGTTGTCTGATACATTAGGATGGAGCCAAAGGCTGAAGTCTGCCATACCTAGTCTGCAGCTTATTTGTGAAACAAATAAAGCTCTTTACTTAACAGATACACAATGACAGTAAATATAGGACTGAGTACATACACTAAGACAACAGCCATTTACTTTGGATCCTGCATCAGTGGTACCTCACTCCGAATAAATTAAAAAATGCATAAAACATTAACAACAAAATGTTTTAAACAAGAGAGAGCCTCATTGACTCACATGTTTTGGAAATGTGACAAAACATGTTAGATGAAGACAATGCAAAAAAAAAAAATATATATATATATATATATATATATATATATATATATATATATATATATGTATGTATAGATATAATAGATATATATATATATATATATATATATATATATATATATATATATCAGAAGAGGCTGCGAGTTAGTCTGAGGAGGAGGATAATCAACTCAGGCTGATCCTTTCTTATATTCCTAAATGCATTCTAGCAAGAGAATGGAAAACTTGGAAAAACAATTGTACTGCTAGAATCATGGATGTGTTGCAGTTTATACAACTGCTAAAAATGAAGGGTATATACATATTAAACTGAATCCCCATAGCAAAAAGAGGAAAAAAAACAATAAGAAAAAGTGTTTTCTGTTTTCTTTCTATATATAGGACTATAATAGGGAGATTGTGGAATGTGTATAATTTCTTTAGACTTACGCCTCCATTACCAAATCTAAGGAAATCAAAAGCCCATAGGACAAGTATTTAGCTTTAGTTGGGAAGCCTGCTCCTCTGTAGCATAATATAACAGGCTTAAGACAAACCTGGGGTTATAAGTGACAGGAATAATGTTATTTCATATCTTTTAATGTTAAAAGGATTGATTTATCCCTCCCCTCATGGGGTATGGAAAGATAATGTGGTAAATCTTTCAGGATGAGTCGTATTGTCTGTTATACACATTGAGGTATGACTGATGTTGAGAATTCTCTAGAATACCTGTGATAGATTGTGCTGTGTCATGCAACAAATAAAATATGATGCATGGAGAGAACTTGATGTACTTCTAAGGATACTGAGAGGGAAGGAGGGTGAAGTATTTTTGAATATCCCTTTTTACTGGTTTTATACCATGTATTACTAGTACTGCTATATGTGTTACTGTTACTCATTATGTTTATTTTTGGTCCTTTTTTATGACTCCAGTGATGAAATATAAAGAAGACCATGCTGTTTGTTGATGGTTTCTACTTTTTGAAGAAAAAAGTTGCTTAATAAAAGAATAAAACTTAAGAAGGATTACTATGGGATATTGTGCACATGTACATCTGCTTACAGAGTACCATTCTGCAAATAGCTAAACGGAGCTATGACAGCTCCAAATAAAGGATGCATCTAGTTGAGGAAGCATGCCAATGGCCAAATACAAGGCCATTGGCATTTGCAAATGTTGTAAATCCTTAAAATCCATTTTTCCCCGATCTCCGATGTTTAAGCGTAGCGTGTGGCGCTTTAAATAAAATGAAAAAAAATTGAAAAATAGCCAAAAATGGGCATTTCACTAAAACGTTTGTTCTGCCATGCAGGTGAATGGCAGGCTGAAAACAACATGGCCACTGAGTAGTGGTTGCTAAGGGGGGGAAGCTCAGTGTGAGAGATGTAACCAAGCATGAGTAGGCAATCCTATGCAAATGAGGATAAGGATAGTGAATCCCAATTTTCCCCAGTATGTGAGCTATGTCCCTAGAGTGTAAGTGTAGGAGTAGGGGAGTAGTAGAGTAGAAGATAGGTGACATCATGAAGGGGTATGTCTGAAAGACTGTAAGCTTATTGGAGCACAGTGGCTTGTGTTTTCCCTGATTTGCTCAGGATTGCAAGAGGCGTGTCTACAGTTGTCCTAGCTGAAAACAAGAAACCAAAGGCGTACGCCGTGGATATATCTGAAATTTCTTGCAAACAGGCACACAGCGTGTGTGCGCATGCGCGCCCGTGTGCGTGTTTTTCCGCTTGTTTGCGCGGCGCTGCCCTGGGCGGAAACAGAAAGGGAAAAGGAAGGAAAAGAAGTAGTAGGAAGTAAACCAAGAAGAACTAGCAGAGCTGCCAGGTGAAATATATCAGAATCAGCCAATTACACAGGCAGTAGACTAGCCCAGCCCAGCCTAGCACTTTAAACTCTGCAAACAGCAGTCTACCCTGTTTCTTTCCGAAGAACTCTGCAACACTGCAGTATACAAAGAGTGAAAACGTAAAAAGCTTAAGTCAGACAAAATGTTAGGGGCTGCTATTGCTATCATAAACCAACATGTGCAAGATGCTGAGGGTGGTGATGTTGTGAATGCTGCTGAGCAACCCACAGTGAGGAGACGGAGAAGAGTGTACAGACCAAGGGTAACCTACCAGGGGCTACATGAGCTGGAGATAGTGGAGCGCTATAGAGGGGAACCCATCCCAGGTGTGTGTTGGCCTATGAATACAAGCTACAGGTACCTTCCAGAGACCAACTGGTGATATGATGGGGGTTTCACAGACATCAGCATCCAGGGTACTGCACCAGTTCCTGGATGCCATGTCAGCACATGTCAGTGACCACGTATATTTCCCCAATTCCCGTGAGGCATTGGCCAGCAATATGGGTCTTTTCCACCAAATAGCAGAATACCCTGAGCTAGTGGGTGCAATAGACTGCACGCACATACACATCAAAGCACCACCTGGTGAGCAGGGTAGGGTCTACATCAACCGCAAGTGTTTCCCCTCCATCAACTACCAGGTCGTGTGCGATGCCCAGGGCATAATAATGAATGTGTGTGCTGGCTGCCCTGGAAGCTATCATGATTCCCACATGTGGCATCTGACGCAGCTGTACCAGAGACTTGCCAATGGGGACATCCCTGACGGTCACCTAGTGGGGGATGCTGGATACGCACTGGAGCCGTAGCTGATGACACCCATCAGAAATGCACACACACCCGAACAAGAACTCCATAATGAGGCACACGCACAAACAAGAAACATTATTGAGCATGTGTTTGGGATGCTCAAGTCACGGTTCCGGTGCCTGGACACATCTGGTGGAGCCTTGCAGTACTCACCAACTACATATTCCCAAATTGTCATGGTATGTGCCATACTACACAACATGATCCTGCGAAAACAGCTGCAGCAGGAACAGCATGGGGCAGGGACAAACAGCCTCCCCACCATTGCCAAGGCCTGCACAGGCACAGCGTAACTCGGAGGAGGAACAATCTGAGCCTGCCCCAGTAGGCAGAAGGAGGCATGCCCAGTATGCCTTGGCCTTGGCAAAGAGGCAACGCATAGCACATACACTGACTCAGTAGGAACCCTGGAAATGACACCTCTCTCTGACTCGCACATACAATAAAAGGAATGCCTAACTTGACACTACCTGTTTTCAAACATGTATAGGGAGTGTACTATGTGCAAGCGACATAGGCAGCCCTGTAGCATCACCTGAGGCATGATTGCCCTATTTTCAGCAATATAAAGTAGTGCTAAGCACATTTTACCACTATTTAGCATATTTCAACACAATTGCGCGGAGTTGCGCACCGCGCTAACTAGCGCAACGTCTGGCAACATTGAGCAATGTTGGGCAATGGTGGGCAAAGTCAGGCAAGGTTGGGCAAAGTTGAGCAAAGTCAGGTAAACACGCTCACACCTGCTTTATTGTTCCTTAAGCAGTCTGGTCTGCCCAGCAGGAAAATAAAAAACAGTGACAGGGCTCGAACTCAGGATACTCTGCACTATAGTCACAGTACTGACCCACTAAGCCATGACAGCATTTCACTGGCACTGACACAGCAGGACAATTGTAGACTAACGCAAACACAAACAAATGCTGTATCATGCCCTCTGAAGAGACGTATGAGTAACTTCCCCCCAGGCCTATGCAGACAGATAACAGCAGGCCAGGCAGTGTGATGTGGGTTGGGTAGGCTATGAAGTCACAAACTAATATACGTGAAACTGGAAGCTAAGATCTGTAGTACAGTAGTATGCCTCCAGCCAGTATGATAGGCAACAGTATAGACTGAAATGGAGTACCTGAAATAGCAGTGCAGGCCTAGCAAATGTGTTATAAGTGCCAGGTGAACCCCTCATCCTATGTACACCCACAGTAACAATCAGGAGTGCCCCCGGGTAGAAATGTACAAATAATAGCTGTCCCCCCTGTATGTAGAAATGTTGATAAGTCTATGCAAAGAGACTCATGGAAGCCCTGCAGGCACAGCATGCTTCCTGTTGATGTACAACACAAAGGTGAGCCCTGAATTAAAAACCATCTTGATTTTTCACACACATATACTATATATGTCCATACTGGGCATGCTCACACACTTAAACAAATTTAGCAAATTTCAGTCAGCAACATACTGAAAGGTCATACTGGGCATGCTCACACACTTAAATAAACAAAGCAAATGTCAGTCAACAACATACTGAAAGGTCATACTGGGCATGCTCACACACTTAGGCCATGCCTGAGTACAGCAGTGGGCCACACATATCTGGCAGTTGCAGTTCTTACCCCAGAAACTTGTTACTATTCCCCAATCCTGCCTTGCGCACACAGTTATATGAAAACAGACCCATATAATATATTGGACTCCTGTCATAATCAGACTATGTACTACAAGTACTTAAGTTGCTCAAAGAAAGTGAAAATTCAAAGAAGATCAATAAATCTCCAATCAGTATCATCAACCACAATGAGCACTCCTAATATTATGCAAGCCATGTTCTGGCAAAAATATTGTCAAAGAGTCCATAGAGAACCGTGAAGCTTTCTTTCACTATGTCATAAATATCAATGTAAACTCATATATGTTCTGAGTCAGTGCAAACTGTAAATGAATATATGTACATGACTGACATTGCCAACATCTTGTCAGACAAGTTCATTCATATTTACCCCCCTCTCACTGACAAAAGGGCCCATTATCATACCTGGAGATTGTGAAAACCCAGAAATCACATATACAATCGTTAAACAGCTCTTTCCAAACTTAAAAACACGGTGTCTATGGGATGACATGGTTTCCCTAGCTGTGTCATATGTGAACTTCAAAACAAACAGACCCTGCACCTGAACAGTCTGTCGAGACTCACCCTTTGTACAGGATATGAAACTGTTGAATGGGTTACAGCAACGTTTGGCACACTCCACAAGTGTTGGTGCACAACAGACCATGGAAACTATTGTCTTATAAGCCTATTAAGCCTGATCTGCAAGGCCATGGAATCCATCATGATGGAACTCATAAACAGAGCTATTGGGAGCCTACAAACACCCAACCCTACCCATTTTGGTTTGGTCAGGGGCAGATCATGGTTCCCAAACCTGCTAGACTGTTTTCAAAACAGTCACCCAGGACATACATCAATGAAATTAGCTACACACGTCCCACATAGACCTTGAAAAGCCCTTTTCCAACATCCCAGACACATGTCGTATCCACAAAATCAACAACCTGTGCATAAATATGTATGTCATCTGATGGATTGCCAACTGGGGCAGAGATTTATCCCACAAGGTAAGAATTGTGGTCTCCTGTTCAAGCTGGTAACAACTGCTGTCCCCCATGGCTCAGTCCTGGGACCCCTCCTGTCTGGTGTATACTTTTCAGAAATACAGTCAAACACATGAGGGCTATGTTGTCATAATCGATGTTTGGGACAACAGAGACATCCTTAAAAAGGGTCTCCGTTAGACAGATGTGGTGTCAAATTATAGCCTCGAGCTACAGTCATACAAATACCGCATAGGTGCCAACACCCTAAATATGGAGGTGATAATAAGGGATCTATGGACACATGTGGATAGTCATCTTTACTTCTAGAAATACATTCACAAAGTGGTTAGAAAATCATGCTATATGTTCCCACAAACTGCCAAGGTCTTTGCATGTAGGACAAAGGAGGTTCCCTCAATTCATCAGTCATCAGACCCGTCAGAGAGTACCACAACACATTTGCGATGAATCTGACTAGGCACCTTCAGCAGCTAGAAAGACCACTGAAGTACCTCAACAAGAGGATTACTGACCTCAAACAGTTGCCCCATGCAACAAGACTGAATTTAACTCAATCTGTACGCTGTTCCATACTGTCTACTCTGGAGATCTCTGCCCAACAGACAGGTCCATGTCCAATGCAGAACTGATGTACATGCGCTATCTGAAGTAAACCCAAGCTGTACTGTACCATATGCTCTAGGGATATCATCATCACAACATTAAATAGAACATGTTGGAGGGATACATTACTAACTCACAGACTTCCCTTGCTTTAGAACAGGCTCCCAACCGACATTAAGCCGTGTCCCTCACTGACACTCTTCCAGAGGAGCCTTGATGAGTGTATGTGAAACTGAACTGTCACACCATGAATCACTTCATCAGCTCTACTACACAGAGGCCTATGGAACTAACTCCATGGGTGGTGATAGCTGCACACTCTGGCCATACTAATATATGCCTTCAAGCAGATAGCCTGTTACCTACCTAATGTACATATATAAATATATATATATATATATATATATATATATATATATATATATATATATATATATATATATATATATATATATATATATATATATATGTATGTAGGGGGAACACAGTATAATAATCCAAAGATGGATGGGCAGAGATGTGTACAAGAGGGTGACCATGACAGGGAGCCATCCAGGACTGTCCCACCCAGCACACATCCCAATGGCATGAAAGACATGAGGTGCACATCTCTCCAACTGTACATAACGGCCACCAGTATCTGTAAGCATTACAGTTTATGTGGTCCATGTACCTGCTGTACAACATGATTGTGCAATGAAGTACACATCTACTATCTGTAGACATGTACCTGTCACATAGGTTCATAAGTATGTAGTAGACTATCTCCATGAAGGCATATATCAGTCTATGCAAGTTGTGCAGCTTTCACCACACCATTAGGTAGTCTCCCAAGGTAGTTCTAATAGTTAGTATCCTAAGCCCCTTCCTAGTGGGGCAGCTGATGTGATGCCTGGCATGAATTGTCTGTTTCCCATCCACTCATCAAGGTTACAATTGAAGAGTGTCAGTGAGGGGTTCTGTCTGATGTACATTGGGACTCTGTTCCACAGTAAGGCAAGTGTCTGGGATGGTACTCTATCCCACCAGCATGTTGTATTCATCGTTGTGATGAGGTTCATATCCCTGAAATGTGTAGGGTGACTCAATGTTGTTATCTGTAGATGGAGCATGTTCAACAGTTATGTGTTGGACATGGCTCTGTATGTTAGGCAGAGTGTGCCTCTGAGTAGGCGGTATGCAACGAAGAACAGATTTAGTTTTACCAGTTGTGTTGCATAACACAATTGTTTGGGGCCAGTAATCCTCTTGGTGAGGCACCTATGTGGTCTCTACAGCTGCTAGATATGCTAAGTCGAGTACATCCAAAATGGTGCACTGTACTCAATGATGGGTCTGATGACTTAAGAGTAGAGTGCCAACACTACCTCTCTGGATCCTGATGCAAACCCTTTGTTGATTAGGTGGGCCACATAGGATCTCCCAATCACTTTGGCTACATGGTGCTCAAAGGAATGATGACTATCTACTTGTGTCCCCAGATCCCTTATCACCTTGTCATTTTTAAGGGGGTAACACCTATGTGGTAGTTTGTGGGTATTTTGTTTTCAACAAAGAGGATCACTATGCATTCCTCCACAGTGAGCTTGAGGCCATAATTCTGACACCACACGTCTGTCTCATAGAGTCCCTTCTGGAGAATATGTCTGCCTTATGGGGAAATCTATTATGGCAAAGACTTTACAGTTCCCAGCAAACTTAGTCAACCACAACCCTCCTGTGTTGGCATGTACATTTGAGAAGTCTATACCAAACAGGAGGGACCCCAGGACTGAACCCTGGGAGACACCAGTCATAGCCGGTGTAGTCTGACATGTAGCCAGCAACTCTTAATGTGTGGGATCTATCTGTGAGCCAGTTTGCAATCCATCTTGTGATGTATGGATTCATGGCCAGGTTGATGAGTTCATCTATGATACCTGACTGTGGAATGGTGTCAAAGGCCTTAGCGAGGTATAGGTAGGCTGTGTTGAGCTCATTTCAATCATCTGTAGCCTGGATAACTGTCAAAGAAATCCTCCCAGTTCAGGAGGTGTGGTCTGCATTTGACAAATGGGTTGGTAGCCTAATGGTTAAGGGGTTTGCCTTAGAAACACAAGGTACAGGATTTGAATCTCACAGTGGATAATTGTCTAGTCTTAAAAAAATGGCTCTCAAGGGCAGTTAGCCTAGTACTAACCTATGAACTATGAACAAAGCCAAACTGGGTGTGCTCAACTGTGTGAAGGTTCCCAATCTCTGTATTGTTGACTTCCATTATGATTGGCTCCATTGCCTTGCAGAACACACTCGTCAGGCTCATAGAGCATGAATGCCAAGGGGGTTTTATGGCCCCACCCCAGTGGAGTGTGAAGAACGTTGCTGTGCAACATTCTATGGGTACATATCCTGTAGACAGCATGTAGAGAGAGGTGTAGATATCCTTGATGAATATGGATACATCCTCACCCTATGTGCTATGATTCAGGTTCTGATGCTGGAAGGTATGGAATGAGAAGTATCCTGGTAGTGCTGGATTGCTGTCTGGAGTCTTGAACTAGGTTTCTGTTACTGCACAGATATCAATATTCTCCTTAATGAGAAGTGCCTCAAGCGTGTGCATCTGGAGGCTGAGACTTTTGGCAATGAGTAGCATTTAGCTCACTTTGTGGTTATTTGTGTTGGTTACGGGGTTTGGTTTGTCCTGCATGACTGGTGTTCCACACCTGAAGTCAGTGCCTCATTGGTCCCATCTGACCATAAGCTAATTACCGTACATATCCACATTCTGGACCCACACCCCCATTAAGGAAACCATTTTAAAAATGTCTCCAAAGCCAACTTCATGCTTCTTAAGACAGAAGTGCTGAACTTCAGGACACCCATGCAGATGGACAATACAGTTACAGCTATTGAATCCTTCACAATTGCACTTACATGACTGCATGCCTCGTACTATCCCAAACAGAACCAAGACGCTATCCTCCAAGAAAAGGAAGCCAATCTGGTGTTCCCCTGCCATAAACAAACTGCACAACAGAAGGAAGAAACTGTTGCAAAAGAGGGTAAAATCCCATGAGTGGAGGGGCTCCATGGTCAACATCAGTAAGAAGCTGTGATCCCTGATAAAATCCTCCAAAGCTAGTTATGAAAGCAAAATCGACACTGATTCTAAAGACAACCACAAAGCATTCTATAGCTATGTCAAGAATTTCACTGGCAACACTCAGCTCTGCTCTGAGTTACAGCACAATGGCACTAAATATACAGACCCAACTGATATTGCCAACATCCTGGCGTATAGGATCAGTGCTAACTTTACCCCCCTTCTCACCCATGAAAGAGCACATCTCTATAATGGAAGACTGCAAAGTTGCTGTCAACATGGCTGCACAGGTAAAAAACATTCTCCAAAGCCAGGAACACAGCATCCATGGGACCAGATAACATCCCAGGCTGTGTTCTACACAAACTATAGAACGAACAGGTACCACACCTACGTACCATGTTCAGTCATAGCCTCACCTGAAGCTTTTTGCCTGCTGAATGGCACACAGCGACGGTTATCCCACTACACAAGGGGGGAGCCACCACGGACCCCAGGAACTAGCGCCTCATTAGCCTGATGAGCCTGCTCTGCAAGGCCATGAAATGTATCATCATATAACTTATAAAAAAAGACATTGGTAATCTCCAAATGTTGGACCACAACCATGTTGGGTTTGTAAAAGGCAGATCATGTCTCCTAAACCTGATAGACGTCATTGATGCAGTCACCAGATCCGTAGACAAGGGTAAGGTGGTTCACACAGCCTATACAGATCTTGTCACAGCTTTCAACACCATCCACCACTCTGGAATTATAGATAAACCCACTAAACTAGGTATAAATCGTTATGTCACAAGATGGTTTGCCAACTGATTAACTAACAGAACACACACTGTGAAAGTAGCAGACTCCAAGTACGACTTTGGACCAGTGACGAGTGCAGTACCACAGTGTTCAGTCCTGGGTCCTGTCCTGTTTGGTATCTACTTCCCTGAAGTAAACGTTAACATGGAAGGTCCCTGGCTAATGAAGTTTCCAGATGACTGCAAACTAGGAGCCATAATTGAAACTACTATAGATGTGGATATCCTACAAAAGGGCCTCACTGAGACAGATGCCTGGTGTCAAAGCCATGGCCTCAAGCTCAATGCCAAAAAGTGCATTGTCATCCCCTTTGGTAAAAACTCTGTAGCCATGAACTACAACATAGGCGGTAGTATACTTAACACTGAAAGTGTGATAAGTGACCTTGGGTCACAGGTGGACAGTGGGCACATCTGTGATAATCATATCCCCACAGTTGTCAGGAAATCCTTCTGTGTGGCACACCTCATCACAAAAGGTATCTCATGCAGAATAGAAGAGGACATTGTTCCCCTCTACTCATCACTCACTAGATCCATAATAGAGTACAACGCCCCTTTTGCTATGTACCTCACAAGACATCTACAACAACTGGAAAGCCTGCAGAAATACCTCACAAAGAGGATTAGTGGCCTGAAATACATGCCATACACAGACCGTCTCAAAATGCTCCAGCTGTACTCTCTCGCATATCGCCTACTTAGAGGTGATCTCTGCCTAACATACAAAGCTATGTCAAACACAGAGCTGTTGGACATGCTCCACGTAAAACACTCACAATCCCTCTGATCTTCGGCCCCAAATCCCAGAGTGAAATACAAAAGGAAGGGGTGTATCCATTTACCTTATGGATACCCACACCTTCAGGTTAGTGGCACAGCATGAAGCCTTGGAGCCCATGCAAGTGCAACTAACATTGGGCAAAGCTGCTTATCAGATTGTAGCCTGCTACAGATCACCTACCTTGTTTCAGGAACCTCACTCAATATTCCTGAGAACACTGGAAAATATAAAGGTCCTACCAAACACCATTATATGAGGAGATTACAACTACCCAAACACTGACTGGGTGAATTACTCATGTAGAACGTTCTTTGCCCAATGCTTCCTAGAGTTTAAAAACTCAAACACCCTGGAACAGCTGGTCACCATGCCCATTAGAGGTAACAACATACTGGACCTGATCATCACCAACATGGGGTACCAGTGTTCCACACCAGAGATAAACCCCTCGCTGGTAATATCAGACCATAAAGTAATCACACTAGACATCCACATTCCGCCCCCCAGTCAAGGAAACCACTGTGAAGAAATTTTCAAAAGCAACCTGCACACTTCTCAAGACCAAAGTGGAAAGTTCCAAAGCCCCGTTGCTATAGGATAATGCTATACAATCTACAGAATCATTTACAAGTGCATTCTATGAACATCTATAGGGATGCATGGATCGAGACATCCCAAATAAAACCAAGAAGCACTCCTCCAAAAAGAAGAAACCAATCTGGTGGTCGTTGCCCATAAATAAGCTATACAACAGAAGGAGGAAACTAACACATGATAGAGTAAACTTCACAAAAGGAAAGGCATCACTGATCATTATTAGAAAGAAACAATGATCGCTCATAAAATAAGCCAAGGCCAGTTTCTAAAGACAAATTGCCAAGGAATCTGAGAATAACAACCACAAAGCCTTCGTTAGCTATAGCAAACATTTATGTGGCAACTCTCAAATATGCTCTCAGCTATTGTAAAATGGCAAAACATACACTGAACCAACTGACATTGCCTACATCCTGGCAGACAAGTTCAGTACAAACTTCACCCCCCTCACCCCCAAAAGGGCCTGTGTCCATCCCAGAAGAATGCAGAGCCCCAGACTTCATGGACATGCAGGTAAAAACAGCCCTCTCCAAAGCTAAGAACACAGCATCAATGGGACTGGATGGTGTCCCAGGCTGCATCTTACACCAGCCCCAAAAGGAACTACACCCTCACCTACATTCACTGTCCAGACTCAATCTTACCACAGGCTATGTACCCAAAGAATGGCATACAGCAACAGGCATCCAGCTCCACAAAGGTGGTGCCACAACAGAACCTGGAAACCTAGGCCTACTCATCCTGGTCTGCAAAGCTATGGAGCAAATTATCATGGAACCCATAAAAAGAGACAATGGGAACCTCCAGACACTGGACTCTACCCAATTTGGCTTTGTTAAAGGCAGATCCTGCCTCCTAAACCTAGTTGACTTCTTTGAAACAGTTACCAAGGACATAGATGGAGGTGAAAGTAGTCCACACAACCCACCTGGACCTCACTAAGGCCTTTTACACCATTCCCCACTCTGACATCACGGACAAGCTTACCAGCTTGAACATTAACCCCTATGTCACAGGATGGGTGGCCAACTGGCTCACAGATCAAACACACATGGTCAGAGTTGCGGGTGCCATGTCCGACTCTAAACCAGTCACAAGTGGCATCCCACAGGTCTTGGTCCTGGGACCCCACCTGTTCAGTAGATACTGCTCAGAGATACAGGCAAGCATGGGAGGAGTATGGCTGACCAAGTTTGCAGATGACTGCTAACTGTGGTCCATAATCAAATCTACAGCTGACACAGACATCCTCCAGAAGGGTCTTACGGAGATAGATACCTGGTGTCAAAACAATGCCCTCAAGCAGAATGCCAAAAAATGCATAGTCATCCCCTTTGGATAAAATAAAGTGCCCACAAATTACCACATAGGTGGTAATCCAGTATGTACGGAGAATGTAATTATGGACCTGGGGGACCCAGGTAGATAGTAAACTCTCCTTTGATGATCACATTGCCAAAGTGTTTAGAAATCCCTTCTATGTAGCCCACCTAATGTCACCCACTTTGTCTAGTCTGATAATGTCATCATCCTACAAATATACCTGTGGAAAGGAGAACTCCCAGTAATGTGTCTAGTGTGTTATGTAAATGCATACTGCTCTAGTATCATAAAGTAATTAGGTAGCGGTTTTCATCCTGCACTTGCCAACTGTGTGAGAGTGTGTGTGCTTCTCTTAGAGAGGAGCAACCTTTTTGAAGACTACTGAAACACCTTAAAAGTGGTATACTCATCTGTCAAGTCTGATGATGTCACCATCCTACAAATATACCTGTGGAAAAAAGAACTCCCAGTAATGTGTATAGTGTGTTGTGTAAATGTGTACTGCTCGAATATCATAAAGTAATTAGGGAGAGGTTTGAATCCTGCACTTGCCAACTGTATGAGAGAGTGTGTGTGTCTCCTTGAAGAAGAGCAGCCTTTTTGAAGACTACTGAAATACCTTAAAAGTGGTATATTCATCTCTGTCAAGTCTGATGATGTCACCATCCTACAAATATACCTGTGGAAATGTGAACTCCCAGTAATGTGTACAGCGTGTTGTGTAAATACATACTGCTGTAGTATCATATAAAGTAGTTAGATAGGGGTTTTAATCCTGCATTTACCAACTGTGTGTGTGTCTCCTTGGAGAGGAACAATCTTTTTGGAGACTACTAAAACACCTTAAAAGTGATATACTCATCTTTGTCAAGTCTGATGATGTCACCATCCTACAAATATGCCTGTGGAAAAGAGAGCTCTTAGTAATGCCTATAGCGCATTGTGTAAAAGCATGCTACTGTAATGTCATAAAGTAGTTAGATAGGGGTTTGAATCTTGCACTTAGCAACCATGTGTGTGTGCCTCCTTAAAGAGAAGCAGCCTTTTTGGAGACTACTGAAACACCTTAAAAGTGGTATACTCATCTTTGTCAAGTCTGATGATGTCACCATTCTACAAATATACCTGTGGAAAGAGCTCCCAGGAATGTGTATAGTGTGTTGTGTAAATGTGTACTGCTGTGATATCATAAAGTAGTTAGATAGGTGTTTGAATCCTGCACTTGGTGACTGTGTGTGTTGTGGGTTTTACTTTTACTACTGTATGACATATCACAATGACAACAGTATGTGCATTACACATGTCAGGTAGCTGTGTGGCAAATACATATACATACACGTGACCTCAATTATTTCATAGGTGGGAACGCTGCTTTCTCCATGAACACATCTGTTATCTTTGCCAGAGTGTGCTGCCACTTTCCAGACCTTAGGTCACATCTGTATGCTTGTGACAAGCCTAGCCACTGTAGTGATCCCTGGCCTACATCATCCGTTTCACATACAGTCATTATGGTTTCTATTGAATAGTTTGAGTGAGGGTTTATGCCTGAGGTATATTTGAAACCTGTTCAAAAGCAGCAAAGTCTGTCAAAGATGGCTATGTATTATAGGTGTGCAACAACCTTTGTGGATATGCATGCAGACACCTTATTGCTTATGTGTTCCACAGAGGGATTTCAAAACCTTTTGGAAATGTGATTATCGAAGGAGAGATGACTTAACACATGGCTCTATGTATACATCAGTACCTGTTCCACATTTTGGGCACTACTACTTATGTGTTACTCTGGGGATACTATGTTTTGTAAAAGTGGATGACTATACTTTATTTGGTTTATAGCTTTACAGCATTGGTTTGACACCAGGTATCTGTCTGTATGATACCCTTTTAGAGGATGTGAGTGTCATCTGGAGATGCATTACAGCCCACAGTATGCATTGCAAAACGTGGCCAGACATACCCCTACTGTGTACCTAAGAAAGCTATATGCCAAACAGGAGTGGTCCCAGGACTGAGTGCAGGTGAATACACTTGTTACTGGCATAGAATAGTACTTGAAGGCTGCAAATGTTACTGTGTGTCCTACATCTGTGTGTCAGTTGTCAAGCCATCATCTAACAATTTTTTATGGGCAGGCTGTTGAGGTTATCTATACTACCAGAATGCAAACCAATGACAGATAGTAACAACAATATCACCCACAGCACAGTGTCAAACAGTGTCATACACACACATGTACTCACGTTCCAAAATGTGTGTAGTACAATGCATACTGGCCACCAATAGAAACTATGGAGTGTTAACACTGTCTAATACAGGGCATGTCACCCTGCCCATGTGTCCAATATGCACATACATGCAGACAGTGCACCTCAACCATGTTCACAAATGTACACCTGCAAATCTGTGCTGCACACATCCCACACTTACTGTCCACTCTATAACACATGCTGCCAAAACTACAAACATCAGCCAAGTGGCACATGGGCAGACAATACACAATTGGAATAAACACTGGTGTAAACAATACTACATTGATAATTATAGCTTTAATGCATCATGCCTGCTCAGCTACAGCTTCAAGGATATCATTACACTTTACTGCTGACAACATGCTACACATTAAAACATTGCTATACTGTAATAAAGTCATCCCTGTGCATCAGCACCATGTTAGCCTATTCCTGCATCAATGTTACAGATGACAGGAGGTGGCACAGGTTTCATCGTATGCACAGGGTGTGTTGTTTGTTTGCCAGAGGCCTACCTTGAGCCATACAATCGACATGTGTGTGTGAGTGTAGATGTGAGGGCCAAGAGTACTGTTATGGGCCAATGTGGATGTAATGTGTGCAGGTATGTGTTTGCCCTAGGTGTCTGGTTTATGTGTGTGTGTCTGCATGCACACAGTTCCACCATGTGGCTGCCATATACGGGGATTTGTGGAACAGCTACAGACTGTACCTGGCAGGCTTTACAGATCACCATCTCTGGCCACTGATACGGGACCTGTGCCTGGCAGGGGTGCTACAGACAGTATCAGATACTAATCCAGACTGGGTACTATCCTCAGAGGTTGACATATGTCCACTGGATCCAGGTCCCTGCTGAGACTGGCCAGAGCCACGTGTACGTGGTCTTCTAGGATGGTTTATGGACAGCCCCCCCAACATTGCTGGGGCTGGTACTGGCACTATGGGAGCGGCTATGTCTTGATGGACGTCCAAGGCGACTGCCAGCTGATGATGTTGCTGGCATACGTCCACCTCAATATCTCAACCGTCCCGCACTGTCCTGGCACATGGACATGACATTGTGGAGGACATCTAATGTCTCACCCCAGTGTCTATCAATGACCTCAGTGTAATTACTCTCCCGGTCAACAAATGTAAATAAATAAATAAAATAATAAATAAATAATTATGTATGGCACCTGCTAGGTCATGGATACTGTCATTTACAGAAGTGTTATGAGCCCTCTGTGCCCTTAGTCCTTGTCTGGTGTACCGCTCCATATGTACCTGTACCTCCATGACAGCCTGGAACATGCGTGTGGTTGTAAGAGTTGTGGCACATCTGCCAGGGGCATGATGGCCAGCAGTGCTCTGATGAGAACCCCTGGGCATCTGCCTATGTGGTACCATTCCAGACATCTGGCTATGGCTGCTGTGTCCTGATGCATGTGCCATAGATACCACACTGTCCTGGCCAGTGCCGACTGTACACTGTCCCTCTGCTAAGGGCATTGGTGATGATGGATGTACAGGCAATATGACTGTGTGCATGGATGGGGTGGAGACTTGTGTACTGTCAATTGGTGGCCCAACAACAGACCCTGACAAACCTGCCTGTGCCTCAACACACCTATTCTCATTATCACTATCTGTGTCAGTGACATCAGGTTCTCTGCTGCACTGAATCAGCCCCACCTCAGCACCTGTGGGAGGAAAACAGGAAACACACTTTAAGACCTGTACATGATGTCAGACCACATGCACATGCACACATGCACATGCACACACACAAATACACTCCTCACTAAAGCAGACAGACACACACAGACACACACACACACACACCACCACCAGCAATCTCAGAACATACTCAATAGCAGTTGATGGTGGGGTACAGTATAACAAGCAAAACAGTCATATCACACATGTCAGTATGCAGGACATGTGTTACTCAACAGCATGCAGTGCAAGTATAGACAGTCCTTGTTACTAACAGTATACATGGCTTTGATGCATGTGTTTTCTTGTTCAGTGATTGGCCTCCCCCCGGAACGCAATGCATACATGGACACAACATTGCTGTGCAAGTATTCAAAACTCTGTAATGTACTGTGCACCATCACTCACAGGTCTACATACCATGGCTGGATGTGCATCTGTGTGTCACATAGATATCCAATTCTGATTAGAGCCTCTGTGTCTTTAGCAAATAATTGTGGACACAGTTTTAGCTCATGCATGATGTGTATACATACAAGATCAGTGGTGCATGTATAACTGATGGAATACCATTGGTCCACATACCCAATGTACAGTAGTTATGGTGAGTGTAGATCATATTGTGGACATGCCAGTGTCATCCATGACATGGCATGCTAAAACACAACTGCAAATTTAAACATCACACATACCCAATGTGTGTCATATGACCTAGCCACTCAATAGCATCACAAGACATATATGTGTCAGTTGTGCAAATGGTGATTGGTATGCATATTGTTTTGAGGTCCATATGTTTGCACACACACAACACTGAGGTGTATAGCAATGAAAGCTATGCGTAGTACTGTGGTTACAATAACTGGATGGGGTGTAGTACCATAAGCCATCATCATGAAGCATCATGTGGTCACTCAAGGCTACAAATGTATCCCAAACCAGAGCCTATCATGCTGTACCGGAACTGCACTACCATGGCTACATTCACCATTTCACAACAAGTTGTTACATGGGTTTGTAAGGAGGCCAATAAGGAGCATTCCCTAACATGAATGTGTTGTGTGTTGCAGAGTGTTTCACTACCCCATGATAGGCCTCTACTCCTCAGGTATATTATGTGTGCTGTGTGGATGACATTTGGGATACTGGAGTGTGACTTTACAGAGGGTTTGTGAATCCTTCATGTGTAGCATGTTAACATGTTCTGTGTATGACATAGTTGGGTATGTTATATGCATGTTGTGTATCGACTCTGCCTATCCAATGGTCACTACAGTGTAGCCACATTTGTTTGAGATGGTCTGTGTATTGTATGTGTTTGAGGCAGCTAATCACATTAGTGAGATGTGTGTGGTCTCACAGCAAACATGCACAGCATGCATTATGGGTAGGTGTGTTACATGTGTACATGGCCTACACCTTAACTATGACATGCACTTTTTATTTGCAATAATAAGTGTAGAGCACACTCATCAGCATCTGCCCGCTGCCTTTCTGTCACACCAGAGGGACCGACATAGATATGAGACAGTTTGTCAGTGGCAACAACTGTGGTATTGCTACTGTGGGTTTGCAATCTTACAGTAGAACAACAGTTTACATTCACAGGCCTACATATTATGTTCCAAATGATCAGTATTGCACAACAACAGGCTCCACATCTTCTAACTACACAGTACACATCTCACATATGCATGATCTATCAATAGAGGTAACAGTAGTCTACAGATATGCCATGTTACCTGCATGCTCCATGTGTTCTTGCTGGGTGGCTCCAACCTCCATCATGGTAAATGTCTGCTGCTGTTGTTGATGGGCAGGTGCCACCAGGCTCAGGAGCAGCTCCTCCACTCTGTTGTGGGGGGGATGGATGTTAACCCCACCACCTGTTGCAAGCTGTTGTCTCCATACATCAGAAGCATGCTGATGGACATGTCTAAGTAGATCACTGCAGTGGTGGCTTACCTGCTCATATGTCCGGTTATGCAGGCCTACCTCGTTTAGCCTCCGGACAACATCTTGCCACATTACAGTACGCTCCTGCTGGTCTTGGCTGGATCTGGAGAATAGTAGGCTGTAGTGCTGAATCATACAGCTGGTAAGAATCTCATCTTCAGCACTACTGTAGCTAGGATTTCTATGGTGTGCCATGATCCCTGGAAGACATAAAGAAAATACATGTATGAGCAAGTCATATGGCACATTTAACATTATACAGTACAGATATCACTGAACTGCCATATATAGCAACCTATTAGCTGACTGAGATTAAACACTTTCACTACCACTTATCAGTGCTCACCCCACAACTGCTTGAAAGTGCCTGGCACGCTCTATAGAATAAACCATGTTCTGCACAGCAACAAAATAAAATCACTGTATAAGACTATACAACAGTACATAGCACACTGTATGCAACACAATGCACCACCTAGCCACAGAAGGTATAGATCAACCGAATGCATAAAGAAATATGTCAGCTATCACAATGTTTGTAAGGCCCAGTTACAGTATTACCATTATACCACACAACTTCTTGATGGCAAACCCGTGGCCAAAATATGCGCACAGTTGTGAATATAGGTGGCATACTGCTGTAGTAAACTATACATGTTGCTAGATACACAGTTATATGTTGTAACACACATATGACAGAGGACATGTTACAGGCATACCCACACACACATCAGGCATAATTACAAGACCCAAAGGTATGGCAATCCAGATAAGCTTTACGTGTGTACCATACAGTACTGTGTGTCAGTACTTACAAAACCTTAAGCTTGAGGAATGTAATCTGTGATGACTACAGGGACCACACAAAACAGTGGTTCCAAGCAATGTGGACATACACCATACTTTTCTGTTTAGGCCCAGAGCTTCAAGTAGTACTACAGTGCATACAGGATTTGGATTCAACATCAGTACCAATCAATAAGCATACATGTAGTGCTTTAGCCTCCAATGACACACCCCATTTAACACCAAGGGACTACATCAGACTGTATGCCATAGTGCTTTATCTGCCTAGCAACAGCATACACAGCTTTTGCTGGGATCAAAGCAATTACCCATAACACCATGTCAGAAACAGTTTCCCACTAAGCTATCCCACAAATACACATCTTTGACATATTCACCAACACATTGACCATCACACTCAGTCAACTTTACATAGAATCTATTGCAACAAGTAGATGTGGGAGTGTATGAGTATATACGACTCTCTCTCTCTCTCTATATATATATGTATATATATATATATATATATATATATATATATAAAAAATATATATATATATATATATATATATATATATATATATATATAAATATACATACATATATACATCCATTGGTGTACATATACATATACATATAGGCACATATACAGTCCACCTTTCATGGTGGGAATACCAATTATACAAAGAATTTGAGGTATACAGTAATGTAATAATATTGCATAGTCTTGTGAGAAATGCATTGAAAGTGTTCACAGCCCAGGTAGCTTTAGCAGGCCTCACTGGCTGCAACATTGCAAACTGAACAAAACATCCACAGTGTTTAACCACCACATGTCATATACAAACACTGTATGCTGTCTTGTTTGTCACACACTAAAATCTACATACAAATATGCACTTAACAACCTTCACCAA
Source organism: Protopterus annectens (assembly GCF_019279795.1). NCBI lineage: Eukaryota > Metazoa > Chordata > Ceratodontiformes > Protopteridae > Protopterus > Protopterus annectens. The sequence goes on from NC_056742.1 coordinate 66,160,190, forward strand.
CATATATATGTCCACCCTTCACAAACAGTTGCAATATGTCCCTTGCTCTATGCACATATACAGATGTTAATATATATGACACATATATATCTCTCCGTATGTGTGTGCCATACACACACAAGTTCCACACTGTTGTAAGTCCCTGGACCTCACAGCTGAACTGTTGGGCCTTGCTGCAACATGAACAGGTGCCACATGTGAACACACAGTAACATTAGAGGGGTTATATATAGCTCCAAATGCTAGATTAGCATACTAGCATGGTACAGCAGTTGCCACTGCTAAGCTACACTTTAATTTGACTATCATGCATGTGTTATTCTGTCACACCCATGTTTATATAAATGTTTGCGCTAATCCCCCAAACAGCCTTTGGCTACACTACTGTACAGATCACAGATAACATGGATCAGATGTTTGACATTTAATGTTGAGCTACACATTTCACAGTTATGTCCCACTGCCCACAGGTACACACTGAGTTGTCCATGGTAGTACTTAAGCAGGACATCTGTGCATAGATACGTACTGCTGCCACATATGAATGGTTCATATTATGTAGAGTACTCTTCAAAAACATCGACTACATGCCAGTAAATACATATCTGTTACATACCTTTCCTTTGTATGAGTTGGTATTATTTCTTTTTCTTTTTCCTTTTGCTTTTCACTGTCTCTCTCTCTCCCTCTGTCAATCTCTGCAATAGAGTGATTGAGTTTGTTGGCAGAAATTACAGCCTGCTTTTATAGGTATTTGCACATGTGCATGTGATGGCCTCTGCACCAATTGGTGGCCACCATTTGCTAATTGCATGCAGCCTGCTGTGTGGTAATTGCAGTAATCACTGTCATAGCAACCCAATGCTATAAATTACTAACTCAGGTAGGCGTGGCCCTTTCAGCTTTCCAAGATGGGGCTCATGCTTGTTTGCTGTGGACATCGTTGTTAAGGCAGAAGGTTGGTATAGTTCTTATATCTGAAGCCAGGGGTGTAGCCAGTGATTTAAATGTTGTACTCAGACCTGAATGTTGCTGCTTCCTGTACACTCTTGTCAGTGTAGAATTGTACTCACCCCTCAAAATGCTAACCCAAGATACATGGGAGTATGTACTTTATTTTCTAATTGTACAATTAACTGCCATACAAAACTAGTTATTGAGCTGTATTCCTTTGGCACATGAATTGTTTGTGAACTGCTCTACTGTGAATATTAATTTACTCACTTCTGAACAGTTTGTGCTTTTTTAGTGTTGACATTAGCACAAGCTGTTCAAGAAAACTGGACAAATTTCAGTACTGAGTATGCCTACCTATATCCTTGGTAGACCCTGAACACACAGGTATATTGTACATTTGGGTAGGGGTGCAGAAGTACAGAGAACATTATGTATTATTGTGTGAATTTTATCTTGCTGGAATTAAAGGGTTGCTGTGTACCTGTTAGTTTATCAAGGCAAGTGGTCTGTTTGCGTAGCTCCCAACTGTGGACCTATCCACATGGTAGCCAGAGTTTAGCCTGTTATTCTTTGTCTGTACACCACACCGGTATTTTCAGCACTGGAACAATGACATTGTTACAGTTGGGTACTACCAGTACATGGCTACATCCTTCTGTATTTCAGTGTTGTACTCCTACATAAGGGTATGCTTCTGGAACTCCTTCCAAAGCTATTTGCACAGTGTGTAACAGCAGAAAAGCTGATATGCCTGTGTTTCTGCCTCTGCCAGGCCTCTCAAACACTCAGGTACATATTTGAACAGACTTAGGGAAAAGTAGGTAAAAGTGAGGTACACCTTTAAAATATTAGTGCCATTAAGTTGAGACTTTGAGAGAACCAGAGCATATGGATTAATACACCTTTTCTGAAGTACAAGCAGTGTCTAACTCTTACTTATTGTTATCATTCATTAAGTGTAATTCACCATCTTTCTGGCCAACGTCAGTACTTTTCAGAGGGATTCAGAGGGACACAGCTAAAATTTGTTTCAAAATCAGCAACATCCCTGAAAATTAGGCACAGTTGGGAGGTATGGCCTCTGCCCTAATCAGATATGCCAGTGTTTGTCCTACTATGATACTGTGTGTGGGTTGTAAAGTGCTGCTGTAACATTATTTCCTGCTAGAATGGCTGCTTCTCTTATAACAGTCACGTAATGCAGTTCCACAATAACTGCTGGTAAAGATCCACAGAACAAGTTGTGTGTTATGGCATTCCTATTTTTCCTTTACATTCACTCACTCTGATGCATGACATATTTATTTCAGTACCAGCTTGTTGTATATCTATCGTGGTTTAGTGGTACTTCATGCAGTGTAGTGTCCCGGGTTCGAGACTGACAGAGGTGTTTTATTTTGCTGCTGAGCAAAACAAGGGTCCTCACATACGGAGTGACTAAGGCACTTTTAAGCAGTTGTGAGCAGGTTTTCGCAGGTTTGCACGATGCTTAGCAATGCTTAGCTAAGCACAAACAAGTGCACCCTCGTGCCAACTGCTGCTTAAAAGAGCTTACTCCCGCTAACCCCCGTGCTCATTTCTTTGAAAGAAAATGGGGAGATAGGAAAGTGGTGAAAAAGGGGCACAAAGAGGGAAAGACAGTAGGGAAAACAGCTCGGGATGTGCAGGACGGGTGTAAGGAAGGTCCATAGCTGCCCATTTCTTTAACAGCAACAGCTGTGCCTATGCAATAAATTTGGAGGGAAATATGAAACCTTCCACCCCTGAGAGAGGAGTGAGGACAACAAAGTATGTTGTACTGCCAATTAAATTACATTTTATGAGTCCAGTGGACATGTGTGCAAAATGGGCAGCTATGTATGGGGCGTATTTTTTTTTTTGGAGCAGATTGCCCCTTTTTTTTTTTTTCAGGTGAGAGTGGAATGTGGGGTAGGGGAAGTAGGTATATTTGGGGAGGTAGGTTGGGAAGGTAAACAGACAAGACAAACAAGATGCATACAGGGGTGGAATATGACACATGTGGTAGGTGAACACCATTGACGGGGAAGGATGTTTGGAAATCGCAAGCCGATGAGCCCACAGATGGCAACAGTGGAACTGAGATCCCCATCCATGGGCAGTAACCACTGCACCTTCACAGCCCAGAGGGTGGCTGTGCTGGGGGCTGCATAGGAGGGGCAGGCTCACCTGTGAGTCATGCCACTCAAGCCTCAAGCTGGCGTAAGGGATCAGCGACAGAGCGCTCAATCTCTCTATGCACCACAGCCCGGACTGTTCAGAGGGTGATAGGTGGTCCTCCTCCGCCCATGCTTGCACAGGGAGGGTGAGCCCCATCCCCTGCAGTGCTTCCACCTAAAGGTGGCACAGGGCCAACGGAGGAGAAGATCCCAGGCTGGGCACCGGACCTGCTGGTGCCAGGTGCCATCACCAGCTGAGGTGGGACAGGTGGGTCCACTGGGACCGGCCTTCCCATACGTTCTATGTTTTGGAGGATTTAATGAAAATATGGGTTAGTAACAGTCAACAGCATTCCCAATCAGTTATAACAGCATGCATAAATATTCCCATTAACCCACCTCACCAGAGTTCCAACAGTTTAACAGCAAGCATAACACATGCATATATAGAACAACAGTGGACATTACAACAGCATGCAGGTTTAATTGATGGCAACAGGCCACCAATATTGTGGTATTTGAACAGGGCACATGCATTGAAATAAATGCCAATATTTATAAACCAATAGGACATATGTCCCAACAAATGTTTTTGAGATTAGACATACCCACTGAGGTGTGGAATTGCATTTTTTATGCACATACAGTAGGGTGGAAAAATATGGCTCCATTAACAACTTATATATCCTTCTAGTTTATACTACATTCCTATTAACTGCAGTTATATGTCCCCTACATGTATTATTACACTACCTAATTGTCCTTAAATTGTGAAATGGGTTTTGCTAGATCTTTATATACATGAGCTATATCTGACATACAAACTGTCCGGGATGCAGATGTTACTGCTACATATTTTGTGAGTTGCTCATACACACTACTGCTGAGATGGTACACTGACAGCTCTACTTTCCTATAATTATCTAGATATGTTCAAGTGAAATTATCAGTTATATGTTAACAGCTCCCTACATTTCTGGAAGCACACTGACATTTCTGGGGAACACAATACCAAGCTACTCATGTGCCAGATTAACCTGTACATGCTGGGCATGAACCAATAGTTGAGGACTGTAAATATGCTTAACAGCTACTGGCACTCCCTTCATCAACTTTATATGGGCCTACCCAAGTGTGGGTTAACAGCGCTTAATACAACAGTACTATTTCTATAATACAAGAGTGCAACAACATATCAAAGAAAATAACACAGACACACTCCACTAATTATACCTTTATTAAAGACTTAAAACACTTTTCTAGAGGCTCTCTCGTTTATTTTATATAACAGTACATGCAGAATAATTATTAAAGAATTATTATACCTTTATTTATTGGGTTAAAACACTTTTTTCAGGCTCTCTCATTTATTTTATATAACAGTACATGCAGAATGATTACTAACCTGACTGGTGGCGCAGCCTTAGCAGTCTATCTGCATAGGCTTGCTGGTTCACAGCAGGGACACCTGCAGCTGTGAAGTAAATGAAGTGATATTATACCATGACCGCCGAAAAACGTGCACGCTGATTGGCCAGCGTGCCCGTTGTAAATCGAGTTATACTAATGGAAAAAGGTCCGGTCGCCCGGACTTTTCCATTAGTATAACACAAGTTTTAAACACTGTCTGCTATGTTAAATGGGTTTAACATAGCGAGACAGCTTAAATAAGCAGCGGAGATCTCCGTTGCTTATTTTAAAGCTGTCTCCATGTTAAACCCATTTAACATAGCAGTTTAAAAAGCAACGGAGAAAGCAAGATCTCCATTGCTTTTTTAGTGTTTAAGCTATGTTAAATGAGTTTAACATAGCGAGACAGTTTAAAATAAGCAGCGGACATCTCCGTTGCTTATTTTAAACTGTCTTGCTATGTTAAACTCATTTAACATAGCTACACTAAAAAAGCAACGGAGACCTTGCTTTCTCCGTTTTGCCCACAACTCTGATATACTGCGCAGGCACGCAGTACATCAGAACTGCCGCGGATGCCAGACATCTGCGGAAGGGCAGTAAACAGGCATTATACTATGCCATTATTTAAGAAAAGTAATAGTTTCTTTTCTTAAATAATGTCATGGTATAATAGCAATAACCCACTTCTGGGTGTGGGTAATGCTAAATTTACCACGGTTGGCTTTGTTTGGTCGAGGGTGAAGCCCTCAGGACCAAACCACCAACCGTGGTAATTTAGCATTACCCACACCCAGGCGTGGGTTATTGCTATATTGAGACATACCTATCCATAGTATAGACTAGAACAGCAGTTCTTACATATTTAATTCCATGGCTACTTAATCAGTAGTGGGGCATTTTCCATCACATGGGCCTCCTGGATCCACTGCTCCAGTTGATCCTCCTTGCATCTCTTCAGGTCTGCGTGGTGGTATCTGACCTGCTCACCAGTCTGAGGGATGCCTGTGGCACTGGTGAGTTCATGAGCTAGATGGTTCCAGGCTTCCGCTTTGTATTGGGTGCCCTGGTACTGGCCCTACAGGAGTCTATCCTCATGATTATGGACAAGGAGCCAAATTATTACTTTTGACTCCTCAATGCCCCAACGTTGCGCTCAAAATCGAGAGCCCTCTCCAGCAACTGCCATACTGCCTGCAGATGGGAGCTACAACCAGTTATGGCAAGTATTCCCACCTATGGAGCTTAAATATGCCTCATTTATCACACTTATTTGTGATTGGCCAGTTTTGAAAAAACTCTGCTGAAGGCACACCTGCTTAGCAATGGGTAAACTTCCATTGATATGTATGTGTGTGTTGAAAGTCCATGGTTGTGAAATGCTGTCATGGCTTAATGGTTTAGTACTGTGATTATGGTGCACAGTATCCTGGGTTCGAGCCCTGTCATTCCTTTTTATTTTACTACCGGCCAGACCTGCTAGGAGGTGTGGCTGTGTTTAGCCGACTTTGCTCTACGTTGCTCCACGTTGCTCTATGGTGCTGTACGTTGCCCAACATTGTGCTGGTTAGCCCGGTGCACAACTATGCGCAAACATGTTCTGTTTGCGCTAGTTTGTGTGATGTGCAGCTCCACGCAAAGCCATTGCGCTAGTTAACGCAGTGCTCAACTATGAGCAATTACATTTAAATATGCTTAATACTGGTAAAGTTTGCTTAGCAGTGTTTCACATTGCTTAAGATACGTTACTCATGCATCCATCAGTATGCATAACCATCTCACCTTCATATATATATATATATATATATATATATATATATATATATAAAATTTGTTCACTACCAGATAGGCCATTTCAATGCTTTTTTACAAAAATTTAAATGATAAATGTCGGGAATTATTTTTATATACAGATTTCCAACAGAAAATAGAGGGAGGAGTGGTGGGACTTGAACCGGGAATGCCTCCTCTTTGTGCGAAGGCTCTAGCACTACGCTATCACTATTTCACTTTATTTGCATATAAGTTTCTTATTATCCTCTACGGTGTCTAAACTGCTAACTGTAGCTAAGCAATAGGCAAACCCATGCAAACATGTGCAAATACGGGCAGCTATATCGGAAATAATAAAAAAAAAAATGTTTACATTTTATAATTGTACAGGGGGTTAGAATGTGGGGGAGTGTAGTGTTGGGTATGTACACATTTGAGAGGTCTCGCTCATGTAAGTAGACATTTCCCGAGTGTCAGACTTGCAGGGGCGTGGATTTTTGGACTGCTCGGCAGTCCAACACGCCCCCTGCACTCATGCACGCTCCTTGTTAGCCTTAGAGTTGAGGCAGCGTGCCCTCATTAATATGCATGGCGAGCTGCCATCTTACACTTAGACTGGCTCTTCCCTGTAAGACTAATCTAGTCTTATACGGAGGATTATTGAATCCTGGGGTTTATGTTTTATTTTATCACTGCTTTTCAGTGATGTCTCTTCACTCTTTTCTCTTCCCCTAAATACTTTACATGATTAGTTGGTAAATGAGATATCTATTAATTTGCTAATAAGGTACAGATAAAGACTGATGGGGATTAGAAATTACTGCAGTCCTTATTCTGTTATTGGACACCATTTTACTGAGATATGTTGTGCAATGCATGATCAAAATCAAAAGTTTGCAACAGAGTGTCATAGTAATATAAATAGAGTTACTTCAACCTACACAGACTACACAGATTACTTGGGCTTTGAAAGCACATTAATTTCCTAAGATACTGAGAATAATCTGAAATGAACTGTAAAGTACAAATGTGAATTGTGCTTTTATTAGTAATAGGCTGGTGTGCATGTTGAGCAGATATTGGTAATAGCTTTATTTCATGATTTTTGAATAAATAGGAAACTGCACTAAGGGTCATTATCTCTGACAGAGCCTTAGAGACGTGTAAGACATTTACCTGCTTTTGCCATGGCATCTTTATCATTTCATTTACTTTGACTTTATTATACACAGTTATAAAAAGAATGTTCAGCCTTTTCACTCAGAAACCTCAGATGCTTTTTGATCTTTGAACCTAGTAAGATTTTGAAGTTTTATGAAACTGTTCAAATTTTATGATAGAAAACATCTTTCTTTACTATAAATGTACTTACAGCATGTTAATTTCTGTGACATCAGATACCACTATTAGGAGTTTGAAGGCTGCTATTAGCTAAATGCTGATAAGCTGACAGGACGTCATTGAGACAGTGGGGGACCTTCTGCCACTGTTAAATTAACCTTATGTCCAGCACAAGATCTTACAGATTAAGAATATTCAAGCATTTAGCAGTACAGTGGCCTCTGCCTGAGCTGAACATCAGGGCACTGACTCAATGTTAGATAGATAACAGGAACATAGCAAAAATGTATAAGTACTAATATATCGTGCATTATGCTATTAAGGTTCTTCTAGAACTAACTAGTTTCCTAGAAGTGTTATATCACAATAGCAGAATAGAAACTTGCAAACATAATGTGAACTGATTTTTTTTTCATCTTTTCTGTTATAGCAAAACTCTTTTTCTCTACATAGCATTTACCTTGATGATTCCAGCCCTTAGCAAATTCTGGATATGGTGTATATCTATGATTATAATATAAGCTGAGGCAGTGAATACAATAAATGTTAATTAGTTTTATAGCAATCATTTTTTTACTTTATTAACAATTTTAATTCTAAAAGTTTTTGGCCCATTTTAATTAGCCAGGAACTATACTTCTACAATTTCACAATAAAGCAGTACCTGTTGAAACTTTTTTTTAGTAGGCTAGATATGTGCAGAAGCACGTATCTAGGATTATATAAAAAATGGACAGGGAAGATAAATACAGACCACTGCTTGAGGACTGAAATCAGGACAGTTTTTGCCACTCCACATGATCAAGCAGGAGTCTCTGGAAAGTTATGTACCTTTCCTTTCAGCTAGGAAACCACTGTAACAGTGACTTTACTTTTCAACATACAAACATCTAAATGCAATACAATGAATTACCCTAGTATGTATTAAGAACTGAACAGGAAAGGAACACACTGAACCTTACCTGGAGAATGAACCATACATTTGTTTATGGAAAGTGTGACTCCTGTTGCTTATTTTAGTGGTGTAGCTGATATTTGCAAAAATTTAGAATAAAGTGCAAATGTTATTTCTTATGAGGTATGAAGATACAATAAATGTTAGGATGAAGAAGAGCATGAAGCTGCTGCCAGTGCAATCTTCACAATCATGCACCACAGAGAAGTTGTTACATAAGGATTAAAGTGGCAGGTCATCTGCAGCACACAGCTGCCATTCTAATAACTATTCAGAATCCTTGAATAGGATGAAGTAAAGCTATGAGAGAAAATGGAATTACTATGTTCTCTGCTGACACCAACTATTGGCAGGTATAAATGCAAAAGGAAGTAAGAAAATCACTTTAACAGATAGGTTAAGAAAACTAGAAGAGACAGTATCAGCACAAATTAACAAAGATCAAAAATATCTAAAATAAGTTTTGTTCAAATGCAGTGCTGGATAAAATGAAGTATCTGCTTAAAATAATAGCAAACATATTCAAAAATGGCAGTCTTGAAACCAACCAATAATGGCTTGATTCATATTTGTTTCTAATGATCTGACAGCGTGATAAAAGTCTTATTTCCTAGAATGGAGGCATATTTGCCCATTTTCTTTGCTCTACTTTCATTAACTTTAGATCGTATTAAAGCCAAGGGTCGTGCCTGCCTTGTAAGGAACAAAACAATGTATGTAGTTCTTCAAAAAACAGGTTGTTAGAAATAAGCCTAGATAATTTGACTGTCTGCCATTTGACCAAAGTAGCCTTCTTGATGAAAGGGTAGCAGCTTCCAAAATACAAGTAAGGATTAGAAAATGTTGGTTTTATAAGAAATGTAGACTGCAAGCTCCCTTGTTGTAAATCTTTGAAAATCCTTATATCAAGATAATAAATGCTGTCTATATTCAATTTATAGATGAATTTTAAAAAGGGGTAGATTTGGATTTAAAAATCATCTAAATTGTTGTGTACTACCTATCCATAACTTAAATACACCATCTAGTAGTCATGCAAAAGGTAATATTTTTGTTTTTAAATCAGATTTTAAATCAAATGTTGATTTCCAGTAAGACAGAAATATGTTGGCAAATACTGATGCCACTGTTGCACCCACAGCAACTCCAAATCAGCAAAAGTTAAATAATTATTAGTTAAAACAATGTCCATAAAATCATGTAACACCCTGACTTCCACATTAGATAAACTTTTCAACATTGAAAATGTGTTCAGTAAACCATTGTAAACCTATATTATGTGATATCAGTATAAATCATTACTGGCAAACATGACATCAGAAATGAAATAAATATATATTAATTTGTTGAGAAAATGTCATGAGTCTTTTAAAACAATATTACCATTAAAACATTTTTTTTAATTTTTGTCCAAATAAACAACAAAGGATTCAGTATTTGAACACTTTCCTAACCACAGCCACTATAGGTCTCACTAGTGGGGCAACAGCATTTTTATGTATTTATGGTATTCCAAAGATGCTATAACTAACAGAATCTTTAACTTTCAAATATTAGCTTCATCTGGTTGTAGTATACCCTATAGCACCAGGTTGCCAATAAAAAATAAATACATGCATATGCTATGCTAATTTTATTTTTAGGTACCTTGGATAATAAATTTACATTAATAAGCAACTGCATCATCTTGCTATCCTAGTTTATTGTGTCCATCAATACTACTCCACCACTCTTGTCCGGCCTCATGATCTGTATATTAAGGTTATAAGAGAAGCTCTCATTCTGATTTAATAAGACTGGGAAATGTCAAAACTATGCTATTGTAATGTTGCCTTAAACCATGCTGACACATGTGCTCAAAGCACTCCTCTGTATCTGGGTGTAATGGTGGATTGTAGACACTCTTTTTCTTAAAACAAACTGCAGTATCAGAAGTACCACCATAATGATTTTCAAATAATAATTTAAAGTTCGTTTTTTAAGAAAAAAAAAAGTTTTAGGTCAATGACAATACTGAGGTTATCAAACCTGCACATAGGCAAAATTTTAAAACCTTTTTTTGAATAGACTAGTATGCTACCACACAGTAATCCTATAGCAGACCAAAAATCTATATCTGACATGCCACTCAGTCCTGTTAATTTCTGACTTGCAAAATTGTGTGTAATAACTTGTGCTGATTGGTATTTTCATAATTATCCTGTATTAACATTGATGTGATCTATGATGGTATTATTTATGTATGTTTGTAATAACTTCTACTGATTGTTATTTTCATAATTACCCTGTATTAATATTGCTGTGATTTATGCTGCTGTATTTTGTTTGTTGTTATGTTTCTGTATGCATGTACATGGAGCTTTTCTCCCTGGGCCTCCATTGAAAAAGGGCTCATTCTGGCCCTCTGGAATTTCCCGTTTAACAAATTGTAAATAAATAAATAAATAGTATAGACATCAGTTCGTATTAGGCAGCCGAATTAAAAATGTTAAAATCACCATCATTATGCAATGTAACAGTACTTTTTATTGAGTATTATGGTCTTAGAAAATTTGGTATTGAAATCCCATATAATCTCATCCGCACCTCTTCACTTATCTCTGCCACTAACAGCTGCCATCCCAGGAGACACTTGAAAACTCAGATGTCTGTTTAGCAAGTCTCTCTGAACAATATAAAAGTAGGTTTTCCAAATAAAGGAGAGTCGCTGTTTTCTATAGCTTCAGTAATGTTTGACGTGATTTGATTTTGTATGTGTATGCTTACTTGCAATAATTGTTCAACTGATTTTTGAACATTACTTCTCAACCCAGGTGAAAACATCACCATAATTCAAATTACAGGCACCAAATAATAAATTAATTTTAGTAGATTCATCAGGTAATGTTAACTCAGTAGTAAGAGAGTCCATAAGCATTTTGTTTGATCTGGACAAGATATGCATCAATTCATATAACGTCCTATTGAACTGGTGAAGCAATGTGTGGTGTAATGATGAATTTGGTTCAACACCATTTGCAAATTTCCATTTATTTAAGCAGCCGGGCACCTGATTACATTAAATATGTTCATTAAAATATAAATTCTCATGTTGTCATTTCCAAGATATAAGTAGTTTCAACTCAAAGGCTTTAATTTGTTTGGAAAACGTGCCCTGGTTTAAAAGTTATTTCTTACCAAATTTGAAGTCAGTAAAAAATAGGATTTGCAAACTGGGTAGCTTATCAATGCCACAAGTGTTACTGCTCTTAGTCAAGTGTTGTTGCTCAGCTCTCAGTATAGAGGCAATCTACTTAGAAGCAGGTATAGCTTCAGAAGTAAAGGAATAGTTCACATACCTTGTCACTTGTTCTAGTAATAAAGTCAGATCACCTGGAAATTATGAAGGAACAGCTAAAGTGTTAGAAATAGCTTCTGTGAAGATTTAGCTGGATGGATAACAACAGTGAAATGGAGAACAAAAAGATAAATAAATCCTTACATCACTCAATGGGTTGCCAGCTGGCTTACTGACCGAACCCAGACTGCAAAAGTAGCTGACTCCAAATCCAGATCCAGACAAGTGACAAGTGGAGTCCCTCAGTGTTCAGTCCTGGGACAGCTCTTGTTTGGCATCTACTTCTCTGAAGTACAGGCCAACACTAAGGGACTCTGGCTAACAAATTTTGAAATTTTGCAGATGGCTGCAAACTGGGAGCCATTATTGAATCCCCAACTGATGTGGATATTCCACAAATGGGCCTTACAGAAACAGATACTTGGTGCCAGAGCCATGGGCTCAAGCTTAATGCCAAGAAATGTATAGTTATCCCCTTTGGGAAAAAACATATACTCATGAATTACCACATAGGTGGCAGTACACTAAGCACCAAAAGTGTGATGAGAGACTTAGGGACAGAGGTGAACAGTGGTCTCACCTTCGATAACCACATCACCACAACAGTCAGGAAATTCTTCTATGTGGCACACCTCATCACTAAGGGCTTTTCATCCAGAAAAAAAGGAGGTCATTGTCCCACTGTACTCATCCCTCATTAGACCCATTATAGAGTACAACACCCCATTTGATATGTACTTCACAAGACATCTGCAACAGTTGGAAAGGCCACAGAAATACCTCACTAAACGAATCACAGGCCTAAAGCAGATGCCCTATTCTGACCATCTAAAAATACTCCAGCTATACTCTGTGGCATATCGTCTACTCAGAGGTGATCTCCACTTAACATACAAGGCCATGCCAAACCCTGACCTGTTGGACATGCTCCACTTAAAGAAATCCCAGTCCCTCAGAGCCACACATTCCAGGGATCTAAACCTTGTCATCACAATGAACAAAACATGCTAGAGGGATAGGTTCCTGACCCAGAGACTCCCCATACTCTTGAATAGACTGCCCATACTTGTCAGGCAGAGCACCTCCTTGGCCCTCTTTAAAAGGAACCTTGACAATTGGACGGGAGATAGGAAATTCACCACGGGGATCACATCAGTTGCCCTGCTAGACAGGGGTCCAGGGAAGTAAATATTGTGGGAAGAATTATCCAGGAAATTGTTATGGCTAGGCTTGTATAGGCCCTAGGGCCAATGGCCTAGTACCAGCCTATGAACCTATAAGCATGTAGAAACTACCAGAAACTGGCTTAAAATGTAACTAAGAACAAAGAAAAAACAGTGCATATCAAAAACTGGAAGCTAAAAACTTTAATTCTAAAAGAGATAAATGCTTTGTCCTTACCATACATAGGTTCATAGGTTCATAGGTTGGTACTGGGCTATCTGCCCGAAGGCATATATTAGCCCAGCCACATTGTGTAGTATTCATCACCCCTTTAGTAGTTCCCTAGACCCTTGTACTAGCAGCCAGTACCCTTGGCCCCTATCTAGTAGTGCTATTGGTGTGATCCCCGGTGTGAACTTTCTCTTACCCATCCACTCATCAAGGTTCCTCTTGAAGAGTGATAGTGAGGGGCTCTGTCTTATGTAGATCGGGACCCTGTTCCATAGTAAGGGAAGTCTCTGCAAAGGGAATCTATCCCTCCAGCATGTTCTATTCATTGTTGTGTTGAGGTTTATATCCCTAGAGCGTGTAGCTCGAGTAGATTTGGTTTTGCTAAGATGGAGCATGTTCAACAATTCTGGGTTGGACATGGCTCTGCATGTTAGACAGAGATCGCCTCTGAGAAAGCGGTATGCAACAGAGAACAGTCTTAGCTTTTTCAATCGTGCTGCATAGGGCAACTGTTTGAGGCCAGTAATCCTCTTGGTTAGCTACCTTTGTGGTCTCTCCAGCTGCTGGAGATGTCTAGCCAGGTAATTTCCAATTGGTGCATTGTACTCAATAATGGGTCTGATGAGGGAAGAGTAGAGAGGCACCATTACATCCTTAGATCTTGATGTGAACCCATTCGTGATCAGATGGGTCACATAGAAGGATTTTTTAACCACTTTGGCAACATGGTTATCAAAGGAAAGCTGACTATCTACTTGGGTCCCTAGATCCCTTATTTCTTCTTCAGATTTCAGGGGATTACCTCCTATGTTGTAGTTTGCGGGTACTCTGTTTTTTCCAAAGGGGATTACTACGCATTTTTTTGCATTTAGCTTGAGACCATGGCTTTGACACCATGCATCAGTCTCATTTAGGCCCTTCTGGAGGATTTCCATGTTGGCCATTGACTCTATTATAGCACCCAGTTTGCAGTCGTCCGCAAACTTAGTCAGACACAGCCCTTCCGTGCTTACCTGTACTTCTGAGAAGTATATGCCAAACAGGAGGGGCCCCAGGACAGAGCCCTAAGGCACACCACTCATTACTGGTCTGGATTCAGACATAGATCCCGCTACTCTTACTTTATGGGATCTGTCTGAGAGCCAGTTTGCGATCCATCTTGTGACATAAGGGTTTATGCCCAGGCTGGTGAGCTTATCAATAATACCTGAATGGGGAATGGTGTCAAATGTTTAGCAAGGTCAAGGTAAGCCGTGTGTACCTCCTTTCCCTTATCTATAGCCTGAGTAACTGTCTCAAAGAAATCCACCAGGTTTAGGAGGCATGATCTGCCCTTGACGAAGCCGAACTGTGTGGGGTCCAGCGACTGGAGGTTCCCAATCTCTCCATTTATGAGTTCCATAATGATTCGCTCCATAGCCTTACAGATCAGACTGGTCAGGCTTATTTGTCGGTAGTTCCCAGGGTCAGTTGTGGCCCCACCCTTGTGTAGCGGGACCACCATTGCCATGCGCCATTCTATGGGCACATATCCTGTGGAGAGGCTGAGACTGAACAGAGTATTAAGATGCGGGGTTAATTCCTTTTGGAGCTCGTGTATGACACAGCCTGGGACACCATCTGGTCCCATGGAGGCAGTGTTTTTAGCTTTGACTTTGACATGACTTTATCAAGCCGAAAACACATAAAACTAGCACACATATAAGAATTGCAACACATATCAACAGCCAGGTGAACAGCAGACAGATAAGAGTCAAGCCATACTCAAATGTGGTAGGTGTAAATATTCTAGCTAAAGCAACAATGGCACTACAGTGTCATTAGCAGCCTACCACAGAACTATTGACTATACTGGCAAGTATGACTGCATCACAGGTGGAGCAGTTTGTCTTGCAACACACCAGTCAATACATATGACAATGATTGAGTTGTCAGCATGTACACCTCACCTCCTACTCCACCCAAATCCACATCACACATACCTACATATGTGGAGGTCCTCACCAGAAAAATACCTAAACACCAGAAGCCTCCCAAACACAAACACAAGCATGCTACACATAATACTTCCTCTGCAGAACACAATACACATAATAGGTCATGCACCAGTGTCTCACCTGTCAAGCCCTTAAGGTAAAACACAAAACCAAACATATTAGTCATAGGTGATTCTATCATGAGACACACAGATGTCCCTCTTGCCAGGCTGGATAAGAAAAGGGTCAGGGTCAGCTGTCTGTCAGGTGCCAGGATCCACCATATTACACATGCATTCAAGTTTCTCAGCAACAGGTACTGTAATTACTCCGTCATAGTCCATGTTGGTGTAAACGACTTGAGACATACCTCTCTGAACTATATGAAGAGAGACATGATGGAGCTCTCGGACTATGTGTCCCAGGCAGGTATGTCCTTAGTCTTAAGCAGCATTTTACCTTCCCTAAGATGATGTCTCAATACAAACAGAAAATGATTGACTTCAATAATTGGCTTAGTTTCTGGTGTCATTCTAAGGGATCCAGTATCTGTCAGCATGAGAAGACATGATTGACAGACCTTGTTGCTTTGCCAGAGATGGTCTTCATCTGTCATTCATGGGATTTTGGCTTCTGGCTAAGGCTCTTCCCACCCTCATAGTGCCTTTTTTAGGCAGTGTCTCAAGGACAAAATTTTAGATATAAACAGCTCATCTAAAAACAACCTCAAGTTATGCTGCTAAATGCAAGGAGTCTTAAAATGAAACTGCACTCACTGGAAGCAGTCCTCACCTTGAAAGCTGTAGATATTTGTGCAGTCATGGAGACCTGGTTCAAGGCTGTGGAGAGCACCGCAGCCATACTGGGTTCCACCTCCTTCCACATGTTCAGACCACAAACTGAAGGTATGAAAACTAAAGGAAGTGGTCTATCGATATTCATTAAAGATAAATACACCTCCAGATTGGTTAAACAGTATGATTCCCTGGAGATACTTCAGGTGCAATTAACTGTTGGTAAGACACCTGTTCAGGTTATTGCTAGTTACAGGAACCCCTCTATAAATCAGGATACCCACTCTGCCTATTGGGATCTACTTGAGTCTATAAAGATACATCCGAATACCCTGGTTTTGGGCAACTTTAAATACCCTTCCATTGACTGGTTAAATTACTCATGCTCAAACTCACTTGTCAAAAGGTTCTTCAACTTTAATGAATTAACTCCAGTGCCCTGGACCAGCTGGTTGACACACGGACAAGGGGTCCCAACATCCTGGATCTGGCTTTTGTCATTATCCTCCACTCAAGCATCATTGACAAACTCACCCAGCTAGATATCAACCCTTATATTGTTAGATGGGTCACTAACTGGCTCACTGATAGAACCCATAGTGTCAAAATAGGGGAATCCATCACCAACAGCAGATGTGTAACTAGTGGTGTTCCACAAGGATCAGTCCTAGGAGCTTTACTGTTTGGAATCTATTTCTCCTAAGTACAAGAAAAAAAAAAAAAACAAGGTCTGTGGCTGACAGAGTTTGCTGATGACTGCAAACTGGGTGGGGTCATAGAATCTCCAGACAATGTCAACATCCTACAAGAGGGTTTTAACAGAAACAAATGACTGGTGCCAAAGCCATGGCCTTAAACTCAATGCAGAAAAATGTATCATCATCCCTTTCAGTAAGATCAATGTTCCTGCTAATTACCACATGAATGGCAACACCCTAAGTACACACTCACTGGTGAGAGACCTGGGCACACAGGTTGACAGTAACCTTACCACTGATCACTATATCACCACAGTGGTAAGAAGGGCATTCTATATTGCTCATCTCATAGATAAGGGCATTGCCTCCAGAAAAAAGAGAAGTTATAACCTCCCTGTACTCTTCCCTCATCAGGCCAATGATTCAGTACAACCCTTCTTTTGGTATGTACCTTTCCAAGCACCTATAGAAATTGGAGAGACTACAACAGTTACTCACAAGGGAAATTCAAGGTGTTCAACATCTTTCCTATGTGGATCATCTGAAATCACTGTCACTTTAATCTGTTTCATACAGGCTATTCAGAGGCAATCTCTGCCTTGCATATAAGGCAATCTCTGACCCTGCTTTATTGGAAACGTTGTATATCCACAAGTCAGACAGTACACGTGTTACTCACTCTAAAGACCTTAACCTGGTATTTGACATCAATAAAACCTGCTGGAGGGACAGATTTGTATCTCAGAGGTTACCGCACCTTTAGAATAAACTCCCACTTCATGTCAAATAGCGCACCTCATTGGCCCTCTTCAAATACAATCTGGGCAAGTGGATTGCTAACTATAAATTCACTCCTGGGGTTCCACCTGTGTTCCTCTTGGACCGGGGCAATAGGTGCTGATTGTGGAAATAAGAGTAGAACTTAGCTAGGCTTGCAAGGCCCAAGGGCCATTAGCCTAGTAACTTCCTATGATCCTCTGTTTATCTTATGATTCATTCTATGTAGGCAAATCAGAAAGACCCTTACTTTCTTATAAAACACAAAACAAAGGGATAAAAAACTTGCCCTCAGCAAACATGCTGAGACATGCACATGAGTTTAAGAAGTTTCCATTTTTTATTAGCAAAAAAGTAGATAGAGTCAATACTGGGGGACTTGGTAGATGCAGTTTGAGCAAAGGGAACTTCTGTGGCAGTTGCATTTGAATGACACATGTCCCCTGGCTTAATTGACAACATTTATGTCTCATCTGTATTAACATTAAGATAAGCAAAACTGTGACAACTTTGTTTACTACGTTTTTTAACATTTTAACATTCTAGTAGATGTTTTAGCATTTATAATGCTTTTATATACATATATATATATATATATATATATATATATATATATGTATATATATATATATATATATATATATATATATATATATATACATACATACATACATTCTTAATATGTAACACTGTGCCTTTAAATTTATTTCTATGTTTTTGTTTTTATCGTGTGACTATTTCCTGATCATCTGACTTTTATGGGTGTTACCTGTTCCTGAATAAAGATGTGCTAGCTTTTGTGTTCTGATGAAGTTCCAAATAATATGGAAGCACTTAACTCTTTGGAATCAACATTTTTTAGCTTCCTGTTTTTGATATGCACTTTTTTTTATTATTATTATTATTTGTTATCTTAGTTACTTTTTAAGCCAGTTTCTGGTGTTCTTTATTGTTTTTTTGTCCTTAGTCTGCACTTCCACATAGTCACCATTTAAACTGTGTAAGTATGAATAATGTGTTATTGTGTTTCCCTTTGTTCTAAGACTGTGTAGAACAATGAAAAGACCTTGGTAGTGTGCTGTGTTTGTATCAGTTTCATTCTAGTTGGATGCATTTAGGTATGTTGAGCCTGTGGCCTCTAATAATTATGTATATAATTTCAGTTTCCAGTGTTTTGGTATATGTTAAAACTCTTCTGGTGTACTGGTTAATTCAGTGAATACTTACTAAGTGATGATATTATAGTGTGCATACCAGTGCACTGCTTTGTTCTGATAATTTGCTCTGTAAGTCTTTTTAACTGCATTACTGTGGTTCCTAATCAGTATACCTCCAGCTAAATATATTTTGACCTTACATTCATAAACTTTCTTACCATCTTTCTGCTCTTATAATACCCAATATTCTTTTGCTCTGACTCACTGTGATCCTTCTTCCATCTCTATGAATAATTATTAACTTTATTGCCTCCCTATAATATTACAGTTAAGTAGAGTTTTTCTATTTTCCTTCCATTCATAGCCTGTGGTCACTACATCCATCTTTGACCTTGAAACTGCTGGAGGCTTCCCACAAGACCCGACTCTGGGAATGTTTTTACTGAGAATATTGTCATTGTTCAATGTATAAAAGTTTAACATGAAGAGCCTTGCAGTTAACTTTAAGTAGACAAATACATTCATGTCCTGTGCTGGAAAGTGACTAGGACATTCCCATAAAGGAGTAGCTCTGCTTATTAAGTTAGCCACTGTCCTTTCCATATACCAATGGTTAACACTGTGCATGTCAGCTGCTTAGTCTTCCTAAATTCCTGGTTTCTGCATTCAGAAAATGTATTTATATATTTATTTTACATTTTTGACCAGGGAATTCTGGCTGGGCACAAAGGCCCCTTAAAATAAAAGAAAACCTGTTCTTCTTAAACCCAGCATAAACATTTCTGAAATAACTCCCTCTAATTATAATAAAATCCATAATGACTGTATAAAGAGGAAATATGGTGGAATTGTTTTAATATTTTCCAACAACTACCACATTTTCCCATACAACAAACCAATACCGAAATTCAGTTTAGCAGAGCTTCTTATTATATTCATGAAAATAAACAAATATAAAAATACTGTATGTATTACTGCTCTTTACATCTCTCTTGGTGCCAATTCTAAATTGGATAACCATAACAATTACACAAAAAAGAAAATACTACTAAGTGATGTCATTATTAATTGGTTGGACTTAACCTCTAACGCCCCTACATTTGGCATAAATGCATAGAGTTACATACAACTAATTAATAGCTACATGAATAATAGCAAGATGTCAAATTCTTTATTAGACTAGATCCTAAAATCAAACCGTAGAAAATTCACCACCACAGGCACAATGTTAGACTCTCTCATTGACCATGTCCCAATCTACACAACTAGATGTCTCACAGATCCACTTAACAGCATGTTTATAAAACTGCATGCAACCTGTTCATGTTTAACCCAGAAATATGTATTACTGCCCTATCATGTATTAACCAGAACATCCTAAAAGTCCTCCCCCTTAGGTGATGCTGTAAATTAATTCAATACAACTTTCCTACATATCCTTGCACATCCTTGAAGGAAAAGGCTAAAAACAAATAATGCAATTCAGCTATCCAAAACAATGCAAAGTTAATGCAGAATAGAAAAAAAAAATAAGTAAATCAATAAATAATAATGTGGACGGAATGGCAAAAATATAAAACACTACAATATCTCAAACTTCAAAATGCTTCACAACTGTATCAAAAAGCAAATAAATGAAGACAAAATAATATACTATGCAACATTCAGAACATCAGTAAACACAGCCTCAAAAAGTTCTGGTTAGCCATTAAAGAAATCTTAGATCCCGGCCTAAAGATCAGCGATAACCTATCTCCCAATAGTTCAACACTTGAAACTGCAATAGAATTCAACTCTTGTTTCATAGAAAATATAACATCCCTAATCAAGAATTCTCCAACATCTAATCCCAACCCTAGCCAGCAGCCTCATGCCATCACATTCGCTTTCAAACCAGTGCCCACACTCTACAGAAAACCACACTTAAACTCAAACCACGCTCTACTTCACCTGATAACCTTCCAGGTGAGTGCATTAAAATAGCAGTCAATAGCACTGCCTATCCCATTTCAGTCCTTATAAATATGTCAATCCAGGACTCCCACATTTTGTCACACCTTATCCCTCTACACTAAGGAGGAAAGTTCACATGACATCACTAATTTTAGACCTATAGCAATTTTATCCCTCCTCTCCAAAAATACCTGAAAAATGTATTCAGAAACAATTGCTAAACTATGTTCTACCAGAAGACCTCCTATCCCCAACACAAAATAGCTGCCTTATTTCCCATAGTACTAACAATGCACTTCTAACATGTACAGATAGTCAATAAAACTAGTGATAACAGCAAACTAGTCCCTTCCTTATTTCTAGATTTTTCTAAAGACTTTAACACAGTTTGTCACAACAAACTTGTACTTCAAATGTGCTCTCTGGGTCTATCTCAAATCACCCTTCTAAAGTTCAAAAGCTACTTGTCCCATAGGTATCAGGTAAGATAGCATTTCCCCTCTCTCTATAAACATCCCAGTCACCACCATTGTACCATAAGGTTCTATCCTTGGTCCTCTCCTCTTTAATATTCTCTCCAGCACCCATCACACATCACAGAACAAGCCTCCCTAACAAAATACACAGATAACTCTACACTCATATGCACATTAGACAACCTAGTATATTTCCCGAAATATGTCTTTGTAACTCACAACTCATGCTTAACCCCCCCCAAAAAAATTAAGTACGATTTTTTCCCCAAATCTCTCTGTCATGAATAAACAAAAATTTAAATTGTCTTTCTTAATAATACAGTCATTGAAGTTCTTTATCTACATATGCCATAACCTTATTTTTATCTCATTATGTATTGCAGTTCCTGATTGAATTATATTAACTTGCATTGACATTCTCTAAATCAATCAACATTTCTCTAAGTATTAAATCATTGTTATACAAGTTGTATCTGTTTTATACAATGTTTTCACATTGTGTCTAATTCAGTATAATTTTTAAACTGTAGTTTTTGGAAGATTGTAAAATTATTGTTCTGAAAATGTCTTTATAATACTTTAGAGCTTTTCATCCCACGCCTCCACTGGAAATGGGCACCTACCCAGTCACCCTTTCCCTGTAATCAAATGTCAGTAAATAAATAAAATAAAAAAAGATGGTGTATTGAAGTTTGAGGTTGTTTTGCCTGAAGACTTTGTCAAAGATGCCACATAATTTTTTGTCATGAATGTGGTCACATAGTCAAACAGTATGTCCATACATATGACCACCCATGAGAATAAAAGCATTAGCTCCTCAGCAATAGACTCTGAGTTGGCTTTCCTTAAGGAGGTGGCCTCAGGAAAATGAATGGCATAACCATGGATTACCAGTACTTATTGCTATCCATTAGCAGTCCTAATCATGTGGTCCACTATTTCCATGAATATTTTTTTAAGAGAACAAATCAGTTACGGCATTAATATTAGGGGATTTTATATTCCATGTATGACACTTTGTTTTGATATTTTGGACATATGGCACAAAATTATTTTATTAATTTCTTTACACCAGGCCAAGAGAACTGGGCCAGGATTGTTTCCCTCATCTTGTGGCCTCTTAAGATGGGACTGTTAAACATTTTCATTATGGTTGCTTTTAAAGGGCTTGAAAACCAGCAAACAGGTATGTTAACATATTTATTTTCCTTAGCTACCATATAAAGCAGATACTTTTGAATTTCAAAGTATGGCTAAACCAGTGGTGATTTCATAATGAAATCCTCCTTCAATACCCTGGATATACTTCATTAGGCTTATTTATGGTGTCCAACTGAGAAGTGTATTCATTGGTTCTCTGAGAGATCAGCTGATGCATAGAACAGATTAAGCACTAGTTTTGATATTTTTAAGGACAGCCTAGACACTTATTATGAGAACAACTGCTTTGGTATATTGGTAGGCTAGAAGGGTATTATTGCCCATGCATGAAATATTTGTATGTATGTATTGGGAATACAGACAGACTGAGACCTCCTTTGTCGGTGGTACTTTGTGATAAAGAAGACTCACCATCTTCTCCCACCAAGGCTGACTCTATGTTCCACTCACCTACTTTTTTCCAAGTCAGAAATCTTTTTTGTTTTATATGTAATTCTTTTGTTAACACCCTTCTCTAGCTTCATCCTTTTTCCAAACAACTGGGTTTCCTCTCAGTGTTTTGTCTCTTCTTACCCAATTTCTTCAGTTTAGGGTATATGAAGCTTCATCTTCTCTTCTTTTTACCTATTTGCTTTCCCCTACCTGTCCTGGCATTTTGTGTGTCTCTCTCTGGATAAATTAGTTTTGACTTGCATGAGCTCCTATAACAATACATAGGCACTGGCAGCATTTGCTTCAAAACAGTTTATTATAGCTGAACATGAATGCCCTCAGGTTTTCCAGCATAGCACAGAAATCTAACCACTACCTTTTATGGAAAAATGCTGAACAGTAATATGTATGATACATCACTGCTCTTTCATCCTGGCTAACTGCATCCTAACTGCCAACAGACTGCAGCATTGCTCCTTTCTCCTAGATGGAAGCAATCAACATGATAATGTCAATGCACTCTTATGACTGCCATTTAAAGACCCAGAAAAACAAAACAAAAAAAACATGGATTTGTTAAACACAGGCTAAATTTAGTCATTGTATATTTATTCATTACAAGTACTGCAGAGCATCCAGAACCCAGAAATGGCACACAAGCAAAGCAATTATTCATGACAGTATGATCTATAGATAGTACTCTGTTTTGAATAACAAAAATATTAAAAAACTAGAAAAAAAACCCTAAATAAATAAAAACTAAGATGGCAACTGAGAAAAGTATGCGATATCAAAAGCACAATAATGAAAACAGTACAAACAATAAAATGAAGTTTAATATGATCACAATAACAGACTCAACCTAAACAAATATAAAATTAGTGCTTTTATTTGATATGTATTAAACTTCTTCAGATTCAAATAAAACTTCCATACTAAATCAATTTATAACAAAAGTCACACGTGGCTCTAAAATGAATGAAAAAGCACTGTAACTAGTGCAATAGAAGCAATGTAAAGCAGTGTGCCTACCCAGCATCAAACATTCAAAGAAATAGCAGCTCATCAAGTCATAGAAGAACAAATTCAAATAAAGCAGTAGATGATGGTATAAATTGTATAAAACTGCTATTTCTTTAAATGTTTGATTCTGGGTGGGCACTATAGATATTACCACCAAGATAAAGTCTTATTTCCATTTAAATTTGAAAATTCTTAATTCCACACCAGGAGTGTCAGGGGAGATTTAGCAACTATACTGGTATTTGTCTTTTCCTAGATTTTATTGCTTGCCATGCTACTGAGACTCTCACATACTAAGCCATGTTCAGAACCCCCAAACCCACTAACCTCACATGCCTCTTGATCATCTTTCTACCTACTCTTAGTCTCTGCTTGTCCCATATAAAATCTATTAAACTACTTTGCAATTCCTTAAATCACTTCAACCTAGCTAGCTAGGGAATATGCCTAAAATAAAACAATATCTTTAGGAGGAGAACCATTTTTACAGCCTGGATCCTGTGAAAGAAATGGTAGACATATTCTCCACCATTTCAGAATTTTTTCTTTCACAAACTTTAAAAAGAGCTTAGCATTTTTGGACATAATATACCGCAGAGGGCAGCCTGCTATACCCATAAAAGTGGCCTTAGAACAGTCTTTATGACTGCTACTCTTATTATCTTCATCCACACATTTAAGACATTTGACATTTAAGTGGGCACTAATTGTCTTACCCTGACATATGTATGCCCCATAGTGATGCAAACTCATCCAAAAACGATCATCAGTTTAGGTGCTGATTGCAATGGTTTACTGAGTCATACTATCCCATCATCCACAAACCAGACAGACATTACCAAAGAGGCAAGACCCATTGACAAGGTGAAGTAAGTTTCTTGGAATTTTGCCAGAGATTCTACTGTAAGAGCAAACAGCAGGGCCAGCAACAGGCACCCTTATCTCATTTCCCTTCCAAAACGAATTGTTGTGAAACAAAACCAATTGTATTTATTGCTGCTTTTTGGACCCTACACAACTCATATACTCTCCTAATGAATGTCTCTGGGAACTGAAAACCCTGTAAGAACCCCCATAAATAGAACCATTCCATGAATCAAATGCACTTTTAAATTCCAGTAAGATTTCTACTCTTGGATTAGTGCACCTTTCCCCATATGGGAAAGTACCACTATAACCTAACCAAATCCAGGCCCACCGTATACCCTTCTATAAAATGCTGTTCTCCTCGTTTAATTAATTAGGAACAACTTCTTCCAATCTAGTTGCTAGAAATTTTGCATAAATTTCATATTCAAGATAGTGCAGTGGTGCAACGGTTGGAGTCGTCTCACAGCAAGAGGTTCTCCGATTCGATTTTCGGCAGGCGTGCTTTCTGTGCGGGGTCTGCATCTCCTCCTTGTGTCCATGTGTGTTTCCTCTTGATGCTCTGGTTTCCTCCCATGTTACAAAGACATACATCTGGAGCATTTCTCCCTGGCCTCCGCTGAAAAATGGCTTCATTCCAAGTCGGACTTTCCTGGTAAACAAATGTTAAATAAAAAATAAATAAAAAGATTCAGTAACAATATAGGATGATATGTTGCTAGTTACATGGGATTTTTACATTACTTTGGTAACAACAGTATCAAGACCAGACATGCTGAGTCTGGTAACATTTATCTTTCTTCCACCTCCCTAAACAGATTTATTAGAACATTACTCAGAGAGGACTTGAGAGCTTTGAACAAAACTGACATCAGTCCATTAAGTCCCTGGGCCTTCCTCGCCATTAATAAGTTAATCCATTAATGGCAGCCATAACTTCCTCTTGGATAACAGGCTGCTCTAGCAAGACCATATTTCCCTCCGATAATTACAGGAGAGTACATTTGGCTAAGATGACTATATAGTCTCCTCTAGATTCATAAATATAAGCCAACCTGTCTGTCATTATATGATTAATCTTTAGCAAATCATATATCATATCCTCCTCCTCTTTAATACCTGGACATACACCTCCAGTCATCGTTCTTCAAGTCTTTGTTTAGGCAGTTTTGTTGAGATAATTCCTTTGGCCAAGACAAAAGATTTAACTCTTTTCCCATTTCTTATGCATCCAATCAAATTTTAGGGCCTTATATTATTTGCTTAACGGTTTATAATTTTCCCTATACATTATTTTCTGAAAGCCTACATCGATATAAGATCTCACCTGCCTTTTTATATTTTCTTCCATATTTGCCATCCTTATTTTTTCTCACTTTTTCTTGCCATTTGTAAATTTCTGTAATTGAACTTTAATGTCTACTTTAAAATCTGCTCACTTCATAATCCAAGGACCTGTTGTCTCAACATCAGTGGCCATGAAGTTTTCTACCCTTTTCTGTACCTCCTTGACACAGATTTTGTCTTTTAAAAGTAGCAGGCCCACCCTTCAATTGGGCTGGAGGTCACTTTACCAATATCCTTAATTTCCAAGAGCACCATACAATGATCTTACAATATACCAGGGTAATGTGAGGCTTCAGTCATATTACTCAGACCCCATCCAGTTCTAGAAATGTGCATGATATCCCATTTATTTGCACCACCAGAGATGCAGGAAATGTTTGGTGTACCAACAAACCCATGTCTTTACACTTGCAGATCACTAGCAGGAAAGATTTTCTCTTCAAATAAACTGTAGTACTGTAATTTATGGCAAATCCTACCTTGTGATTGCCAGTCATCACAAACCCTCCAACTTCTTTACTCCTCAAAAATACCTTCTCCCTCTCATTATAATCCAGACATTGGAGGATGAATTGTATCGGGGTACTTGGGGTGCAGACGTATCTCTCAACACCTTAGTACAAGATATCTGGACAAAGGCTAAAATAATGGGGGGACAAAGGCCCAAAAATAGGGACAGATTTTAAATATTGTTCTTTTGTAAACTTAGAAAGTTGCTGGAATAGCATGATTTGTGTTAGCATGTATTTTTTGAGGGATACAAACCCTGAAACTCAAATGTATGTCATTAATTAGTGATGACAATCCTCAGTGATTTAACAGAAAACAATGTATTTTATGAATAGCTGACCAAAAATATGAGACAAAAATCTGGACATACTGTGAAAATCTGGATAGTTGAGAGGTACGGTTGCTGACCTTCCAGTGGATTATGTGGACCCTCTCAATGGTAATTGAGGGTTTGGCACCCAACAGCTTCTCCTGCTTCAAAGTTATGAATTAACTGACTCTTTACCTTCTACTTCTTCAGGCAGCCTAGTCAAGTGCAAATTGTTTCTGCAGCCATGGATCCCCATATAATGTAGTCTGTTTTCCATTTTAAATGTCTACAGCTGCAGTTCTTGAATGTCACGGGAATTCGCTGACATAATTCTCAATGTCTGTATCTCATTATGTACACAACTACATTTTTTTCTGTGGTACATAGCTTGTGATCATGGTTGTTAGAAACTTCCTTAATGTGGTGAAGGTCCTTTAAAACAACCTGTAGCATACCCATTAAAGCCTCCATACTTGCACGGATGCCCCTAATGTCTTCTGCCATCACTGTATGGATATCTGCCATCATTGACTGCCATATCTGATGGATATGGTGACAGTCAAAAGGAGAAATCAATTTCCTTAGTAAGATTCAAGGTACAACAAAACCCACCAGAATGGCCACAATCCCGAACCAGTAAAATGCATTGACAGACCCCAACGAACTGCACAGTATAACAATTAAATCCTTGCTAATCTTGGGGGAGGAAGAATAAGAACTTAAAAAAATTAGCTGCTCATCACTTTTTTTACCCAGTGCATGCCCCCCCCCCATAACATCTCTCAGTTGAATTTGAAATTCCATATTCCCATTTAAGCAGCACTTTTACACTTATCATCCACAACCTACTATACAACCACTACCTTTGCTTCTCCAAGTCAGAGTAGCCCACTAATTAAGCTAAAAGTCCAGCTAGCCTACTTTCATCCCAAATACCACATTCAAAAAAATCCTACCACAATGGACAGGCCCTTTCCCATTATTTCTCCTTCCAGCTTGACTGATATGGACATCTTGAGGGAATGAAGCAATTGCTTCATGTATACTGACAACCATTTATTCCTAAAACAAACTAACACCCTATGTGAAAGATGCAAATACACTGTGGAAATGATGTCAATTCTCTCAAGTAAAAGCAAACTAGACATCAAACAGGTTGTCAGCACACATACACTTCACCTCTCACACAAACCTCACATCTCATACAAAATAAGGTCATAACACATAAACCCACATATGTCAAAGTACTCATTAAAGCCTACCTAATGAACAGAGACCTCTAAAACACACACACCACTAAGCAAAAAGAAACCAATACACATATAAACACAGACACCTATGTCTCAACAAATAAGCCCCTAAGGCAAAACACATCAAACATCTTGATCATAGCTGACTCCCTAGTGAGACAAACAGATGTCTCCCTCACCAGACTGGACAAGGAGAAGGTCGCAGTCAGCTGCCTACCAGGTTACAGGATCTGACAAATCATGCATGCTCTCAAGACACTTAACAAGTACCATTATTATTCTGTCATGGTCCTTGTTGGAGTGAATGACTTGACCTATTTGGACTATATGAAAAAGGACATGACTGAACCCTCTGATTATGTGTCCCAGACAGGTATGTCCCTAGCCCTAAGCAAGTATCCTCCTCTCACCCAGGATAATGCCACAATATAAAAAAATGATTGACAACAACAATTAGCTTAGTTTTTGGTGTCAGTCCAGGGGGATTCAGTATCTGTCAGCCTGGGAAGATATGGTAGGCATACCTCACTGCTTTGCTAGAGATGGTCTGCACCTGTCCCCCTAGAATTTTGGATATGGGCAAAGGCCCTTGCCTCTCTCATAATGCCTTTTCAGGCAATGTCAAAACAACACATTTTCTAATGAAACAAAATCTAATAAAGACAAGCTCAGGGCCATGCTGCTTAATGTTAGGAATTTAAACACAAAACTGTGCTCCCTGGAAGTACTTCTCACCTTGTAGGATGCTGACATCTGTGCAGTTACCAAGACATGGTTCAAGGCCACTGAGAGCACCCTAGCTGTGCAAGGCTACAATTCCTTCCACACATTCAGGCCTGAAAATGAGCATGAAGGAACCAAATATGGAGGTGCATCCATCTTCATTAAAACCAAATACGCTTTGAGACTGGTCAAACAGCATGGCACTCTCTAACTACTCCATGTCCAATTAACTATTCAGAAAGCACCATACCACATCATTGCTAGCCATAGATCCCACACCATGAACCAGGATAAGGACACCACCTACCTCAATTTACTGGAATCTCTCGCCATACAGCCCAAAACCTTAGTCATGTGAGATTTTAACTATCCTTCCAAAGACTGGGGGACATACACAGGCAAAAACATGCTTGCCCAGAGGCTGCTGGACTTTGTTAACACAAATGTTCTGGAACAGATACTCAGCACCCCCTCTAGGGGCTCTAATATTTTGGGCATAGTACTCACCAATATGGGGGGGGGTCACTCTAGTTCCTCATGTGTGAAGCCCTTCCTGATTAGATCAGACCACAAATCAGTCTCTTTTGAAGTAACTACTGGAGCTAACACATTCACAGGAACAAAAATTTGAAAAAAACTTAACCAAAGCTAACTACTGCCTACTAAGTGATGGAATAAAAGCTTCATACCACCCAAAATTGAAGACTCAGTGATCACTATGCAGAAGTGTATGCAAGTGCCCAGAGCAAACACTTAAGCAACTGCATAAACTCTCCTGTACCAGATATTCCCATAAAAATAAGCCACTATGGGGGGCTTCAAGTATAAACAGATTATATAACAAGAGGCAGAAACTGTTGTCCAAAAGCAAGAGGGATATCACTCTGCAGAGGAAGAGTTCCCTCCTAAGCCTAAACAAGAAAATCAAAAATCTTGTAAAGCTTTCTAAAGCAAATAATGAAACTAAAATCACATCCATAGACAAGGATAATCATAAGGCATTCTTTAACTACATCTGAAGTCTAAAGTGGGAATGCCTAACTAGATTCAGTGCAACCCTCACCCCCACTATTCCCACCTACAATATCCCAAAGCATATCTAACACTGGTCCTCTGTTGAGTATCTCTAGAAAACAGATCATCTCTGTGCTCATCAAGGCCAAAAACACAGCCTTGATGTGACCCGATAATATTCCAGGCTGTTTACTAAACAATCTAAAACAAGACCTAGTAGACCCACTTGGCATTCTGTTTAATCATAGCTTGAAAACTGGCTATGTTCCTGCAGAATGGAGAACAGCAACAGCAATTCCCCTGCACAAAGGGGAGGGGTGATCAACTGACCCTGGGAACTACAGACCCATACATCTAACCAGCTTCATCCGTAAAGTCATAGAAAGAATTATCATGGACCTTAACAACAAAGACATAGGTGACTTCCAAATGCTGGATACAACTTAGTTTGGCTTCATTAAGGATAGAGCATGCTTATTAAGCCTGGTATACTTCTTTGAAAATGTCACCAAAGCCATTAACAAAGGTAAGACAGTGCTCACAGTCTAGTTCAAGCTTGCCAAGGCTTTTGACACAACTGTCCATTCTGGCATCACTGAGAAACTCTCCCAGTTGGAGCTTAACCCTTATGTTACTAGAGGGACAGTCAGTTGGCTCACTGACAGAACACACTCTGTCAAAATTGGTTACTTCACCACCACCAGTAGAGCCGTCACCAGTGGCATACCACAGGGGTCTGTTCTGCACCCCTTACTCTTTTAGCATCTATTTCTTTGAAGTCCAGGCTAAAGTAGACAGCCTCTGGCTCACCAAGTTCACTGATGTTTGCAAAATGAGAACAATCACTGAGTCCCCCAATGATTTCAACATATTACAAGAAGGGCTAACACAAATCAATGATTGGTGTCAACGCCATGGTCTAAATATAAATGCAAAAAAGATGCAGTATTATTCCCTTTGGCAGAATGGAATTCCCTGCAAATTACAGTATTGGCAGCACCCCCCTGAGTTCCAACCTAGTCATGTGAGTTTTGGGAACATACATTGATAGCAATCTGAATTTCAACCACCAAGTTTCCACAGTGGTAAGGAAAGCCTACTACATAATGCACCTCATAAACAAGGGCATAGCATGCAGGTCAAGGAATGTTATAACTCCACTCTTCTCAACCCTCATCAGATCACTAACAGAGAATAATGCTCCCTTTTGCATATACCTCACCAGACACCTGCAGCAGCTGGAAATAACTCAGAGGTTTCTCACTAAGAAAATACAGGGTCTCTAAACTATGATCTCTGTGGGCAGCCTGAAAGCCCTGTCACTTTATTCTGCATCTTATAGGCTGCTGAGATACGATTTGTGCCTGGCCTATAGGGCAATCTCTGACAATGCCCTAATGGAAGTTCTGCACATGCTAGTCAAAAGGCACAAGAGTGACTCACTCTAGGGATCTCAATCTAACCTGTGATATT
This sequence comes from Protopterus annectens, assembly GCF_019279795.1. NCBI lineage: Eukaryota > Metazoa > Chordata > Ceratodontiformes > Protopteridae > Protopterus > Protopterus annectens. The sequence continues at coordinate 66,191,476 of NC_056742.1, forward strand.
AACAAAGCAAGTTGGAGAGTCAGATATGTCTCCCAGAGAGCGATGCTTCTCTGGAATGAACCTCCTATTCACATGAAACATAGCTCCATACTGACCCTATTCAAATGCAACCTAGATAACTAGATGGGAGACCACAAATCAGCCTCTGGGGTCCCTCATGGACAGGGGTAGCAAGTGTTAATCACAGACCCACTCTTTTCATAAATTATTTCGGCAAACTACTCAAAAAGATAAAATTGGGATAATTGGGTTTAACATGGCTAGGCTTGTAAAGGATCTAGGGCTGGTAACCTAGTAACCTCCTATGACCCTATAAACCTACTAAGTCATGCAATGCATGCATTTGCTTAATAATACTGACAAACACCTTAACTCCCATTTCTCTATAGAAATAAAACAATAACAGAAAAGATCAAATTAGTATTTTAAAATGCTTGCATGAGTAATATTTTTAGTGGTTACGCTCTAATCTTCAAATTTTTACTCATGGCACTTCAAGTTTACACTTAGCTCCTTGGTTATTGATGAACTATGCTATGTATAACATTGTAATAAAAGATTTCATAAATCTTTTAAAGATAGGAGTCTATATGGTAAGTTAATGCAGTGCAGTATATATCATTTTCTGCTTGGTAATCATATTGTTGGAAACCACCAGTACAAAGCTACAAATGTCATTTATGAACAAAAACAAACAAAGAAAATTCCAGAGTGAGTTGGGACTCAGAAAAAGTAAATAAAATACCAGTATATGAATAATTGACAATTAAGTATTGTTAGCATAGTCTGGAAATGGTTTGCCACTACACAGGATAAATAAACCTACAAAATGTTTAGCAAGTCGGCAGAACAAACTTCTGACAGTTACAGGATCAATGAGAATGCAAAAAACATTTGGTGTACAACAGAACTGATGGCTGGCCTCACATACCCATGGAGAATACTAACCAATGTCTGAATTCAGAGATCTTTGAATAACTATATAAAAAAGAAAGGAAGTAATTACCAAAGTCCAAACCCCATAAGCTATATATGATTATACCAGCAAAAATGAAAGATGAATAACTGACCACTTACCCAAAAGAAACACTTCTTAAGGTCATAACTCCATGATCTATTTATCTGTCTATAACTAGATCATAAAAAGAAGACAATAGTTATGATGACATCTACAAAGGAAGCAGCCTTCAAACTCATAAACAATAATTCATGTAAAATTAGACCAAAAAATGAAGGTTAAATGCCTGTTTGGCGTTTGCATGTTCTTCCTGTGTCTGTCTGTATGGGTTTCCTCCCACCTCCCATACACATGCTGAATGTTTCCATCTTAAACTCACCACGGAATGGAGCTGTGGGCAGTAGCACAGACTCTACATGGTGCCCTATAGGAGGAAGGTTTGTATAAACCAACCGCTTTGAGCATATAATGTGGTATACGTTATCCTCCTGATCAGAGAAAAATGATCCCAGACTGTGTGTCATGGCAGGGCTAGCCACTTGATGGTGTAAAATATGGTTCTAGGTGATTTGGTCATGCTGACTAATGTCACCAAATGGGCATGGGTATTTGCTGGTGATAAATGGGTTGAGGACCCGGCCTACTCCGACCTACCCCAGGGACCAATGGTAAAGGTGGGAGGGGTGTATGTGCCACTATTGGCCAGTGTGTGCCCACCCTAAAACTCAGCAGCCATGGATTAATAAGCTATTGTCCAGCCAGCGTACAGTTGCCCAGCTTGGGTTACCTGGGATAGCTCTGTTGAGCGAAAGCTGGATGTAAAAACAATCAACCTGCCAAACACAAACTAAGAATTGCTGCACTCAATGTAAGTTTACAGAGATAATGAAGCTTGAAAGTGAATGACATGCTGGTAAGGAGGAGGCTGGATATCCCATGTATCCAGGAGACAAGATGGAAGTACAGTGCAGCAAAGCCACTTAGCTTGGGATGCAGAGTCTACTACTCATGAGTTGGACAGGCTAGAAATGGCGAGGGAAATGTGATGAGGGAGAAGCTTCAGAAGACAGTAAGGGATGTCATCAGAATTATTGACAGACTCATGGCAATCAGACTCCAGCCCAATGACAGGAAAGTATTCATAACCTCAGTCTATGCCCCACATCAGAATTCTGATAGAGAAGAGAAGAGTTAATTCAGACAGCAGATGCATGACCTAGTAGATAAAGCAGGACAACAGGAATTGGTGTTAATGGGTGACTTGAATGTACATATCAGAACAGGATATTAGACTGTCTTGGTCTACATGGGTGGGCCAACAGGAATAAAGAAGGAGAAGCCATTCTAGACTTCTTTCTGGCAAATGGCTTGATAGCAGCCAACACACTGACCAGAAAGAGAGACAGTCACAAGATCACATACAAGGGTGGCAAAAGTGAAAGTCAAGTAAACGTCCTAGTGAGTCAAGGGCCCTGGGGTAGAATCAGTGATTGCAAAGACATCCGCAGTGAAAGACTCAGCCCACAGCATAAACTATCAGTTTCCACAATCAGCTGCAAGCAGTGGTCTAAGAAGATTCTAAGGTCATCAGAGACCAGGCTGAAGACCTGGAAGTTGACTGCAGAGAAAACACAATCATTCAAGGTATTACTCAGAGCTCTAGCACCTCAAGATTAAGAGGAAATAGGTGGAGTTGAAAAAGAAGAATGGAAACACATCAAAACAGTGTGTGTGTGAGGACTGCAGAACAGACATGCAGCTGAGCCAGGTATGGAAATAAGGTACATAAGGAAAGCTGGTGGCGGAACTCAGAAGTTCAGGAAATCATCAAAAGAAAGGAGGAGTGCAGACAAGGTGGGAGATGGGATGGATGGAACAGGCGTGTTAGGAAAACTGGTTGGCTAACAAAGAAGCTAAGAATGGAGTTGCAATTGCAAAGAACAAGACATCAGAGGCACTCTACCAGCTTCTAGAAAGTAAGTTAGTAAATTACACAAAGAAACTATATTATGTTGCTAGGCAAAGGCAGAAAGATAAAGAAGATAGTCAGACAACCTTCATAAGGGATGCCAGCAGCAACCTGCTCACCAGTCCACCAGACATCAAAGGCAGATAGAAGGAGTACTTCCCGGAGCTTCTGAATGAAGAAAACCTCACAGAAGCTGTACTGCCCCAGACACAGCCTACATTGAGAGAAGAAGAGCAGCCCACCATAGAAAAAGCATATCCGTGCCAGTGCTCAAGAGCAAAGGGGACATTCACAGATGTGAGCAGTATAGAGGTATCAAACTCCTGTCACATTGCATGCATGTTCTGGACAGGGTGACTGATAAATGAATATGTGGATCATTAGAAAATAAGATGGGAGATGAGCAGTTCAGATTTACATCAGGACGCAGCACAACTGACCCAATGTTTGCAGTGAAACAGATAGTTGAGAAGAAACTAGAGATGTGGAATGAGTCCAACTGCACATTCCTAGACTTGGAGAAAGCATATGACAAGGTTCCATGAAAAGCTGATTTAGGAAGTCCTGTGGTGGTTTGAAGTCCCATAAATAAGTTCAAACTGTGGTCGGTCTCAGATAGGGTTCCCAGTAGGAGTGAGTATGTTCCCAGGTTCATCACTGAGCCCGCTGCTGCTCATACTGGTAACGGACTATATTAGCAAACAAGATGGGGGAAAAGATCAACAAGGTTGCTGTATGCAGACAATGTGGCATTACAGGCAGACTTTGAGCAAGAGCTTCAGTAATGGATAGGGGAATGGAATGCAAAATTGAAGGCACATGCGATTAAACTGAGTAGAGTTGTAAATGCAGCAAATGATGGAGCTCAGAAGAAGATGAGAATTGAGATAGAATGGAAAATAGTGGAATAGGTTAACAACTTCAAGTATCTAGGAGGGGTGGTTGAAGAGAAGGGAAGTCTGAATGAGGATGTCAAAGCTAGAATCAGAGGGGCTGCAGCCAAGTAGCACAGAATGTTGGGGTAGTGTATGAGTGAAGAATGTCAAAGAAGCTGAAAAGTAAGATGTATAAAACAGTGCTGTGACAAGTACTACTGTATGCTATGGAAACCTGGGTAGCCAGCGCAGAGCAGTTGAGGAAGCCAGAGATGATGGAGATGAAGTGTGTAAGATAGGTGGAGAGGTGCACATAACTGTAAAAGTCAAAGTAGCTGCAATTGCAGAAAAGGTCAAAGAGAACAGATTACCGTGGTTTGAGAACATGTGCAGAAAAGCAGATGACAATCTAGTGAAGAAGATTTGAGACTGATAGGAAGAAGGCAAGAGGAAACAAGGGTATCCAGCAAAGAGATGTTTGGATTGTGTGAGAGAAGACCTTTAACAGTCATGCAATAGTGTTGAAGGAGACAATAGCGTGACACTGATGGCAACAGTTGATATAAAACCCAAACCCCATGAAGAAAATGGGACAAAGGGAATTGATGATGATGAAATGAAAGCTAAACATCTATGGCATTTGCTGTCTCCTCAAGATCTGTACCTGAAGATGTTTGTATAACTCGACAAGCAAAACAAAAAGTGGATCGGTGGCCATGACCACTTGTCAAAAGGAAGCACTCTTCAGGGTCTAAACCCACAAAATCTATTTATAACTAAACCAACAAAAACAGATAAATGACTATGGCCATTTTTTCAGAGAAAGGTAAGTTATATGTATATATATATATATATATATATATATATATATATATATATATATATATTGCATTTGAGGCTGCAGACCAGAATAAAGACAGTAGCCAATTGCAGAAGGTGATTAATGAGCAGTCTGCATTCCAAGGCAGATAAGACATGGAAATTGCACAGACACTACTGAAGATTCAATATGTTTACCTCAAAGGTTGTACTAGAAAGTGGAGGTGAAGGTTTGATAAAACACAGCAGGAATATTATCAAAATGAGTTTTATGAAACTAATATTATCAGTAAGAATTAACTGATCACTTTAACAGCAGTGATATACAACAGTACTTATTGTAATTATGCTTAGAATATATTAATTAATTGAATTTAGTGTTACTTGTTCAGAGACTGTAACACCCGTTCCATTTTATATGCCCATTGGACATGAAGCATGAAACTACATCTTTTTTAAGATGTTTCATCTGTTTCTATCTGTACTGTTCTGCTTATACTAGATAAAAGTATAAAAGGAAAGCTGTCTTGCGAATGTAGAATTAAAGATTCTCAGTTAACAGAAGCCAAAAGAAAAGATGCACTGAACACAAGTGACAGTCTCTGTATATTTAATATTTAACAGAGAACACAAGCAAGAAGCTTAAAGCAAGTAAAACTCATCCAGCTACTAAATCCAGATCACAAAAACAGACAAAGTACCCACAGCAGTGTTTATTCAGTAAACTACATGAAATTGCAACAAAATATTGCAACATGCAAGCTTTTGCAACTGTGCACTTTTTAAGTGATTTAACTGATACACTCTTCTATTCGTGTCTTTCTTTTTTTTTTTTTTTTTTGAAATATGGCATACACAACAATCACTTGCATGAAAACTCATTCTGAATCTCAGTATCACCAAGAAAATTTCCATTCCTAAATAGCTGCACCACGGCCTGTTCACTTAGCCTTGTGCTTGCAAGTTTATGTGTAACCATGCAGAAAAGAGGCAGTCTTCAGATGCAGTCATCTGCCTGCTGCCTTTAGTTTATAGGTAAATCAACTGCAGTAGCATATTAAGTGTAGAAAAGCATTCAATTTAGCATGACTTTACATGCAGAGATGGTACCAGTCTCTGCACAACTAACATGACTAACACAGTTGTCTACCATACTTGGCTTATTGGACAGTCCAGCTGGAATGCAGGTGTTTCTCTGGCTAATCACCATGAGATTAGAATGGCAGAATACAGGCAAAAATGCTACTTGGCATTTCTTGTGCAAGTTATCCAGATGATGGATATATATATTTTTTAATTTTAATATTACAATCATGGATCTTTATTTCTACTGGTTGACAGTTTTATTATTGTTGTAGCTCTTCTCAGTCTTAATAGATATTGCCAATGTCAGTCACACACAGGGCCACGCAACCTGCCATCTCTACAGGTGTCTATTTATACTATTTGCTCTGCTATATCAGTTATGTCATTATTTACTCATAATTAAGAAAAACATTTCATGAATCTAGATTCTGTTTCTTTGTCGTTCTATTTACTTATATTGCTCTTCTTTAGAAATTGTTATCCTTTCTGCTTCCTTTGATCTGGTTTATACATGGAAAGTTTCAGTCTTGGAGCAATCCTGTACCCAGAAAATAAACAAAAAATGCAATAAATAAGTTAGAAATAATTGCTGCAATAGGATAAGGACTAAAGCAGGAAGTATAGGTTAGTAAAGCTAGAGATTGTGCTCATTTTCCAGGAAGCCCTTTGAGGACTCATGCATGAAGTTCATATTTCTGTGTTGGGAATTAAGTTCAACTGCATTGTGATACATTAAGAAGAGGCAGACAATAGGATATCAGTAAGTAAGTGTAGCTTGACTGTAAATCCATGGGATGTGCTTTGATCATGTGCCTGCAGAAGTCTGAGGACTATGGGTGGATAAGCAAAAAATGACAAGCCTGAACTGCCAAGTTCAAAGATTCTTATTCAGCAGCATGTTGCAAGTAGAGTCATTGAGCTGCGGTCTTCATGGAATGGGTCTGTATTAAATTAGCAAACGCTTAGAAAAGCGAACGCTAATTCATCGACCCCTTTTAAGCAAAAGCTTAAAATCTCGAACACCCAGAACAGCAAATCTTTTCCCTGGGAAAAAGTTTGCTGTTCCGAGAAACACACACACAACACAAGCACACCAAAAAAACAGCAATCCACACACATACACTTAAAATCCTACATCTAGCTTACATTAAACTGTACATACACTACTATCTATCCACTTATCTTAACCCAAACCCTAACCCTAAGGTCCGTCACTATCGCACACTCTGACCTGACCTGCGCCCTAACCTACACTCACCTAACCCGCACCCTAACCCACACTCACCTACCCCTCCCTAACCCTAATGTCTGTCACTATCGCACACTCACCTCACCTGCGCCCTAACCCTAACTCACCTAACCCACGCCCTAACCCTAACGTCCACACAATCGCACACTTACCTGAACCCGACCCATAACTTTCTACCACAGTGCTGAAAATAGCGAAGCCACAGAAATGGCCAACCAAATTCTTTTCCTAGGAAAAAATTTGGTGTTCTGCAGCTTTGCTATTTTCAGTGTTCGCTGGTTTAGGGCCGATATTAGAACATTCAAAGCTTTAAAACTTCGATGTTCTAATATAGACCCCGTGAAACGCATATAAGAGAAGTTTCTGAGAGCATTTTAAAAAGCAGAAGACCAGTACATTTAGAAAATGATGATGGCAACACTGCGGACTGTAAAGGGAGTCTAGACTGATTTGTAATCCATTTTATCTGTCCCTATATATTTATGGTAGTAGCAGTATTAAAAAATATTGCCTGTTTTGAGTATGAATTTAAAATATAATAATACCCATCTAATATCATGGTTATAGTTCATGCAAGTAATGTCTAACTTACACAGATGTTTTAGAGCTATTTCCATGCCAAAGAAGGATACATGCAGACATGACTGCAGCCAGCAATAAGAAAGTTCTATACTAAGCATGGCTGCAGAAGGATCTATATAAGAAGAGTGTTACTAAGTGAAAGTTCAAGATAAAGTGATTTCTGGATACCTGGTTAAACCTGAGGTACACAATGTACTTGGTCCCATAACAGTCCCCACTAAAGGCTGAACACAGACTTCCCAGTGCTCTTTTTCAGATTTGATTAGCAGAGATGCCAAATAATTCAGGAAAATGAACATGTTGGCAATGAAGGCATACAGAGTATTTTACATAGTTTGCTTCTGAAAAACAAATATAATACTGCTAGTGTTATGTCATTGAGTTCAGTAACTTAGCCCACAAATATTGCCAAAGAGGTGCACAAATTCAAGAATTTAGATAATACGGAGAAATATTTAATAGCTTTCAAGCACTGCTAAATAAACATTATATATAAATGTTAGAGAGTCTAGGATCCCTGTGATGCTTCAGAAAATCTTCTTATGAGATATTTGGTTACAACAAAAATATAGACACATCAAAAATGATATAAGAAAATATCACACCTCTATCTTAAAATATTACCTTTTTTACCAAGCAGTAAAATAATTACCTGTTCTGATACATGCTTTAGTGAACTCTGTTCATGATTTTTTTCTGCACCCACAAAATATTTCATCTTTATTTTGTTTTATTGTTTTAATAACATGCCACTATTATGAACCAATTTCACTTCTTCCTTTATACACTTATGTGAAATGAAACCTTTAAACACTGCATTTTCTATTTCTGTACCTATAACCAGGACCACTAAAACATGGAAAATTTTATTAAAAAATGCATAGATATTTGGATAAAAACTCAATATAATTTTTGGCTTCAGTACATTCTATTTTCATAAGTCTTTATATTACATGCTGTAATGCTGTAGCTTGTATTAATCATATAGTTTACTACTCAAATGTTTAGATGCTTTCATTTTGTATATTTCTTAAGTGTAGTGAAAACTATCATTCAAGAAGTATATCATCAAGGCCTCATATATCTGGCATTTATACAGGTACTCCATCTTGAAAAGATTATAGTCAGAACTGTACCTGTACTGCATATAAAGTAAATTTGAATCAATTAATAATGTTCATCTCCTACAGAATATATATTGCCAGTAAAATCTAATTCAAGAACCCTTTAAATGCAAACAATATAAATTATCAAAAGCTGTGATTAGGGCAAATTATTCATGAAAATTGTTACTAGTAATGCAATTTCTTAGTTTTATGGGACAACTGTTAGGTCAGTTGAATATGCACAGAAACAACATTTTTACTCTTTTGAACATATCTAACATGTTAAACAGCCATTCCACTAAATTTGTCATATGGTTAAATTCAAATTTAGGGTCAATGATTTATAGTAGGGAAACTCTCACAGCCATACAGGACAAAACTTTATGGTCATTACCTTAATAAATTGAAATGAAGGCATTTTCACATCTTCTCATACATTTTTAATTACTTATGTCAATAAAAAGTTCTTTGATAACAGTTTTAATTTAGGGTTCATGTGATCAAGAACTCTTACAGATATCCAAGAATGATGAAGCCAGGTTTAGAGAAAGAAATCAGTCAAAACAGTGTACTATGGCTCTCCCTACCGTGTATTACAACATTTTGTTAAACAGTTTTCTTCCCTCATTAGATTTACTTGATTGTACATGCAATGCCGTAAATTATTTAAATGTTATGGATTTGGTGTGCAGAGCAAGACAGATTGCAGAAATTACAGAATAATCATGAATGCAATTCTCTAGTTCTCCAGTGCGTAACCATACAGAGTGCATGCAGCTTTACTTTGTGTGTGACCACTTCTAGCCACCATCTTGGATTACCATGCTGTTTCTCAAGTATCACCTCACATTATCCATTACCCATTTTCATTATCTCACTGTCAGGATCTCATGCATCCCTTTTAGCTGTATATTTGACAAATGGATTCATCTACATACACCCAGTTCTTTATTTAAAGCTAAATCTGATCCCCACAACATTCTGCCTCAGACTTGATCTTTTCCTACTACATATAATTCCATCCATGCAGTTTCATTTATAGGCATGTGACTACCTTTATATGCCATTTTTGAGTCAATAGTCAATCATTGAATGATCGGATCATCAAATGACATTTCATCGGAAATGCTGTTCATTGAAGCCCCCCCTCCTCATGTCGGGGGCTGTGCCCGCCAACCCTCCTGCTAATTATATATACCTACTCTGAGATTGCACTATAGTGGGGAAAGGGCAAATTTCTAATCCCTATAGTAATGTGATCTCAGTCATAATGGTTTGATGAACTGCATATTTGATAAAATGACATTTGAAATGCCATTTAATGATCCAATCATTTGATGAAATAATAGGAACCTGTCATTTCTGACTGCCTTGTAGGTAAGTCAGCATCACCTTTATTTATGTACTTTAAGCTCCAGTTTATTCTCATTCAATGTATTGCTTAATTTCAGTTTTTAGGTACTCCTTTTATCTGTAATTTCAAGAGATAACTTACACTACAGATTTCCTATGCCTTGCATAATGTTAAGTCAGAGACTCTAGATATTCTGATTCTGACTTGATACATTTTTATACCTCACACGATTCTATTTCTTATACATAGATCATGCAAATCCTCAAACACTCAGCTCCTAGCTCTGATTTGGAGCTCAGTAGCACAAGCATTTGTTGTTTACTGTGCCTCTCAATTTTAAATAAAAAATAAAAGCCTTACATATGGAAGATATTTCTTTGATTTTCATTATGCTAGAACACTTTCCCTTATTACTGACAACTTGTCTTTTTTTCCTTCTAAGATAGTGTAAAAGAGTTAAACGACTGTATAATTTGGCTATACAAAAAAGTAGAATGGCAGTGCAGAATAGAGAAAAAGCATAGAAAGAATGGCAAAATATTCAGAGAGTTGTACAACTGTACTAAAATATGAATAAATGAAGAAAATATACTATAGCAACATTCAGAACAATAGTAAGCTGAACCCTAAATAATTCTGGTCAGACATTAAAGAAATCAAATCCTGGCCAAAAATTAAACCCTAGTCCTTCCCCCAATAACTCACCACTACAAACTGCACAATAATTCAACTCTCATTTCACGGATAGAATAGTATCCCTAACCAAAGATTTGCCAGCATCTAGTCCCAACAGCCACAAGACATCACTTCCACTATCACCTTCAAATCTGAGCCAACATCCTGTACAAAATTGCTTTTAATCCTCAAACCATGCTCTACTTCAGCTGATGACCTTCCAAGAGTACATTAAAATAGCAGCCTCTAGCCTTGCCTATCCTGTCTCAATCCTTATTAAAAGGTCATTCTATGAAACCCACATTCTCTCTCTGAAAAAAATCACACGTTATCCCAATATCAACAGATATAATTAACTTTAGAGCTATAAACAATCTTCTACCCCTCTAAAAATACTGTAAATGGTATTCAAAAACAATTGCAGAATTATCTCCTGCTGGAAGAACTCCTATTCCCACACAACATGGCTTCCATCCCTCCTTTAGTACTAACACTGCTCTTCTAACTTTAATTTCTCCAAGTTTTTTGCGTTTCTAAAACCAAGATGGGAATGGACCCCATTCCTAAGTCAAAATGTGATTAAAGTTCATGAAATTAGTATTGTTTCAATTTTTGATGTTAGCCAGAAGTGCTCTTCGTAGCACCTGCAATGTGCCCAGTAATGACTCCTTCTGCGATTCATATGGAGTTACATTTATCGATAACATATCTAAGTATTATTGTAAATTCTTTTTTTAAGACCCGTTGTTCCTACTACTATTGAAACTGACTGAGGATCCTTCTTCCACACTGCCCTCAGTCTGCCTGCAAATCCTGATATTTTATGACTTTGCATCTCTCTGTACTTAATACACTGTAGTCACTGGGTGTAGCGATTTCAATGATAAATGCCACTTTTGTCTTCTTTTCATATACTACTATACCTGATTTTCTTGCATCTATTTTTTGAACTGCTGGTAATGGGTGTTCCCATGTGATAATAACGTCACCATTTTCTATACTGCTTTGTGGCTTATGTTTCCAATGCTTTTCATTTACTTAAATATTGTAATGTTTGCACAATCCCCAATGCAACAGTCTTGCCACATTATTATGCCTTTCAGTATACAGTCCTTCTGCCATTAGTATATCACAACCAGCAACAAGATGTGTGACTGTTTCCAATTCTGTTTTACAAAACATCCCTTATGTTCAATGGACTTTGTAAACCAACATGTATGTAGTCCATTATTTTGGGCCGCCAATATTAAACCTTTTTTTCTTTTGGTTTAAATTCATCTCTTCTTAACCATTCCTGCGCTCGATCCTGTACAACCTGAGGTTGTTCCAATAGTTTTCTATACTTGCAACTATATTTATGCATTTTCCACATTTCTTGCCTTCTCATCTGATCATTCATGTTATATTCCTTATTTTATTTCTTGGTATATTCAGCTGCTGCCTGATTTCTATTTATTTCTGGTTCGATTTTCATTTCTGCTTGACACCGATATGCTACTGCTAAACTAAGCAGTCATCTTAGACTTATTCTCCTCTTGTTTTAAAACTTTCACCTCTGTTTAGGTTTTATGAGTTCAGCAGATATGTATGCAGTCCAATGATTGCAGATCTATACATGTAATGAATTTCGAGGAGGCCCATACCACCTTCAGAATGGGAAATATATAGTCTTAGTATACACTGATTTCCATAAATCATTTGATGAGCATGAAGCATCCTTCTTGCTTTCCACTCCAACTTATCCAACACCTTTTGGGGTCAGTCAGTCACTCCAAAACTGTAAGTTAGGACATAAAGAGAAAATTTTCTTATAGCTTGGACTATGTTCCTAGATGCCAAAGCTGTTTTCAGTATTTATTATAGTCTTCTAAAATATTCCTTACCAAGTTTTATTCTCATTTCTTCATGTTTTATTGTTGATCCTTCATCAGTTCCCAAATATTTATATACTCCCTCTTGCTCAAGTTCTTTTATATCACATTCGTGTCCATGGCTGATGTTTTCTTGGTGCCGCAGCTTTCCTGCTTTAAAGATTGTTTTTGCACGTTTAGCAAGACCAAATGACATTCTGATATTATCCGAAAAAGTTTTGACCACTTCTAGTTTTGCTTTCAGTTCCTCATTTGAAGAATACAGTTTTAAATCATCCACAAAAAGAAGATGAAAAGTCTTTACACTTTGTTGTTTTCTGGTAACCAAATTGTAGCCATGGCCTAATCTGTTAAGTAGACAGCTTAATGGGTTAAGGCCAAGACAAAAGAGCAGCAGTGGCAGAGTCACCCTGGAATATCCCCCTTTGAATTTTTATCCCTGGAATAATAATTTGTTCTTTATCATGGCTTAACTGCAAAGTGGTTTGCCACTGTTTCATGGTCACTGTAATGTAATCAATCAGTGTAGGATGTATCTTATACATTTTTAAGCACTCTTTTATCCATGTATTCAGGATACTATCAAATGCTTTTTTGTAGTATATCCTTGCCATAGTTAGATTCCACCCCTTTCTACAGTTCTCCATTATGACTTTATTTAACAACAAATGATCCTTTGTTCCATGTGACTTTGTTTTGTTACCCTTTTGTACTATTGCCTTGATTGCGTTTTCTAAATGACTATAAAATCTGTCATCATCAATTCCAGTATACATTTAAACCTATTCAGAAGGCAAGTTATTGGTCTATAGTTTATAGGATAAGTTACAGGTTCACTCTTAAGAAGGAGTTTTGTTTTTCCTGTTGTTAACCAGATTGGTGTCTGTTCAGGGTGCGCATATAAATAGTTCTTTCTCCTGGTTAAATCTTCATGTAAAGATGTTAATACATTTAGCCAGAAGTTAGGTACTGCATCTGGGCCTGGGTTTTCCAGTTTGGAGCTTTTGTAATTTTCTTTCAATCTCTCTGGCTATTACTTCTTCCCATTTCATATCCTGAACATTTGAAATTCTTATTCTTTCTTTTACTTCTTCTATCCATTTAGCATCTTTGTTATGTTCCACAGGATCTTCATAGATATTTCTCCAAAATGTATCTATTTCTTCTGTTTTTGATGGTGTTTCAATTCCTTTTGCTTTGTTTCCCAACTCTCAAGAAAACTTTTTTGGGTCATCAATAAATTGATTATTGTGTATTTTCCTTTATATTTATTTGCATATATTCTAAGTTTTTCTCCCTCTGCTATTTTTAGTTTATTATTTGTAATATGCATGATTGAGCCTGCTCTTTTTTGATACTGTGCATTGCTTTTTTCACATCTGTCTTTTTGAGTATTTTTGTTTATCTGTTCCCTCTTCTATACTCTTCTAGCAGTGACACTTCTTGATTTTATTGCTTTATAGTTTTCTCTATTCAATACATCCATGATGGCATTTGATTTCTCCCTTAGCTTTGTTCATTTGTTTTATCAGACTTCTAACTTTTTGGGCTTTATTGACTTTCTGTACTCTATTTCTTTCATTGATCTTAATATGTCTGTCTGAGCATTCAAGTGCTCCAGATTATGCAGAACGCTTTCCATTTAGCGACAAGTGAAGCCACTGTTCCACTGTTCTGCATTGAACAGCTGTGGCTCCGCTACACACCTTCTGATTGGTTTATGTAGCGCAATTACTGCCAATTGGCATTGCGGTATACAATCCAATGTATAGCTCTCTGCTGCCCTTCTACATTACACAGTGTTGGCTGTGCTCTACAGTTTTTGAATGGCTTGCACACTGCATTTACAGCCAATTGTATATGAGCCAATCAAGTAATGAGTCTCAGGAGGACAAGAGCCAATGATGCTGGCCACAGATCTTCATGAACAAAGTAACTCTAGCTGACCTTACGTGTTATAGTGTGAGATATAACACCAGGAGTTGGCAGAATCATTGGTCACAACCTCTTCCTACTTTATGTTTTATATGCTAAAAAGATAACTGAACACCTGTTAAAAGCGTTTTTGTAGTGACAGACATGCTGGGTTGTCTTGACCGAGGAAGACATGCCTCCAAGCAGAGTTTAGGTAGTGGAAGTCTGATCTTGAGAGCAGTATATCTTGGTTGCAGATTTAGTATTTTCCTTCCATGAGTGACATAGCCAGCCCATCCCTAAGGAATCAGTAAAATGGTAGGCAATAAGTACATTTTGTACTTGGGTTGTATGTGCAAGTGTCCCAACTTTTCCCTTTTGTCAGCGATGATTTTCTTTGTTACCCAAATGCTTTAATTATTGGAAGCGCTGTGTTAGTGTCTATAAACTTGTTCCTTTTTATTTTTAAGTGCTGTCTTAATTTGGCAGACTCTTTTTCTAGCTGCAAAGTATAATTGCTTCAGTTGTGTTCTGCCTTTTGTGAGTGCAGGCAATCATAACGTAATTGTGTTTTACCACTTGTCACTTTGCTGTGCTACAGCATGTGTTCAACTGCATGCTGATGGGCAACTGAATATCTTGGTGGTGGCTCACTTTGCTCCCTTTTTGCCTCTCTTCTCTGGCAGCCCTCCCCAGTAATCAGACCTTTTAATGGAGCTCCTAGTGTTAAAACAACTCATCCACCAAAACTTTAAGAATTTATTCTTCACATCATACACAACTGTATGATTCATAAAACAGTTTAAGAAGTAACAATGGTGTGCCAACTGTATAATCCTCTACAAGAATATACAGTACATACAGAATCATGTTTGGGAAAACTGGAAACAGTAATGCACAAATGTAATTATTTGAATAATGTCACATTACTCTCTCTTGACTAACAAACTTACCATCATAAACTTATTATTGACAAATCACCAGTACGTAATGGCTGCAGTCTGTTACTGAAAACATGTTGCTGTAATTTGCCTGCCATGTGGAGATTTTCATTTTCTTACTCACATGAACATCTCTTTTTTTTGCTTTTTCAGCTGTGTAACATCACTCGCAGACTTAAAACTTTAAAACAAACTTGAATGTGAAGGGTTAACAAACAACGTTTATTACTTTTTGCTGCTGTAAATGCAAACTACCACTGTAACTCTGCTCTTCAAACATGGAAAGAGGTCTAGAATAAGAATCTCATTAAAAATGTGTTTTTTGCAGTGCTTTGTAAATGTAGAACCTAATGCAAGCTGTCTTTTTGGTACAGCTAGATTTCCATGGCCAGTCAAGTTAAAAAATATTCCTATTTCAACAGATGTTCATCCTTTTGATCACTGCTACAGTAGCCCTAGCTGTATAAGTTATAGCCTGCCAAAGATGTAACATAAATAGCTTCTAAAGCTTTAAGGCACCATCTACATGCAGGCAGAGCAATTGAGGATCTGTAGGCAGCAGCACAGACTCAATATGGTGTCCTGTAAGGGGAAGAGTTGTATAGACCATCTGTTTGGTGTCTACTGTGGTGCGCAGTAGGAGAACCCATATCACAGACAGAGTGCACTGGCAGGGCTTGCCACTTGACGGAGTAAAATATGGCTCTAAGTGATTTGATCATGTTGACTGTCACCAGATGGGACTAGGTATGTGCCAGTGATAAGTGTGTTGAAGACCCGGCCTACTCCGACTTACACCAGGAATGCATCCTAACAGTGGGTGGGGTGTATGTGTCCCTACTGGCCAGTGTATGCCAGCCATAAACCCCAATGGTGTGTGTCCATTTGCCCAGCAAGATAGGAACTTTGAATTTGAGCTAGGCTGTTCAGTAGTATATTGGCAGGCTAGAAAAGCAGATTATAAAATAAAGGTTTTGGATCTGAGAAGTGTCTTAATGAAATTTACAGATGTTCTAGCATGCTCCATGGCAATGGCACATTTCGTGCAGTGCGAAAATAGGGTGTTCCAACTTATGACCATTTGTCACACATTGTTAGGGTCTGTGTTCCACATTGGCCACTTAAGAGGTTGAGACCTATGATGCCTTTCCATCGAGCAACTCTTCTTTTAGATGAACAAACACAAATACCAACCTTTTCTGGTAAAGAAGTCCCAGTAAAGAAAAAAAAAAAAAATGAATCCAGCAAGATAGAGGGACTCCAAAATGGTTAGTTTCAATGAAAACTTTTATTGTCGACACCACAAGTGCTTTCATAGACTAAGCTTCTTCTTCAGGTAATGTCTTTCAAACTAAAAAATTCAGTTTAAATACTATATACTGCCTCCCTTGATTAATCATGTGACATTAAGGCACTCAAATTATTTAAACAGTCTCATAAAAGCATATGCATATCACCTAAATGCAGAAATCATAATACATTCATAAAAATGCATATGTAACAAATATATATATATATATATATATATATATATATATATATATATATATATATATATATATATATATATATATATATATATATATATATATATATATATATATATATATATATATATATATATATATATATATATATATATATATATATATATATATAAAACGTAAAAATACAATAATACAAAGGCAAAAAACATTCAACATCTTAGGTTCCTAGATTTCAGCTTAGGTTTACTAGGGACCACATCATTGAGTCCATGCCCACTATCACCTCTCAGTCTAATAATCCACTTAGATTGATGTGTTGTATTTTTAAGTTTCTCCTTAATTTGGGGATCCATTGCAATACCCTGCTCTGATCTTATCAGAGTTAGAGTTTCTACACTAAATCCTTCACTTTGCAGCTAATCCATAACCTCAGCTTCTATTTCTTTAACTTCTCCATTACTAATCCTCTTTTCTACTTTTCCATCTTTGGTTTCTTATATTTCATATTGTAAGATTGTCCTTATCCAGATTGCTTTGCCTGAATTTATCTTCAAATATCTTTGGTGCTGCATGTTTTTTTATTTTATTTATTTTACATTTGTTGACCGGGCTAGTCTGGCTGGATACATGTCCATTTTCAGCAGAGGCCCGAGGAGAAAAGCTCCACTATAAGCTAAGAAAAATTACAAAAAGATATAAATCTAATTATTCTAAGATATAACTACAATCAGGGAAAATAGAAAACAATGGAGTGAGGATAAAGTCAAGCAAATCAAGTTAAAAATATGCAGATAATAAAATATCACATAATTGTGCAGAAAGTACATACTTAAAAACTAACAGTAAAAGGAATAGAACTAATGAAGTGCAGGGATGAAAAGAGTGGAGAAGGTTAGTCAGGTGTACTACAGGAACAAAGCCAATGATTTTGGAAGTATTGTTTAATTTTCTGTTTGAAAAGTGGCAAGGATGTAGTCAAAGTTATGTCACAAGGTAAGAGATTCCAAGTTCTACCTATTGTGTTACTGAAAAGGGAGTCACCTGCTGTATTGTTTGCCTTTATAGTTTTTGTCATGAGTTTACTAGATGAGCGAAGAGAGTTAAGATTGTTGTAAGGGATTAGTAGTTGTGAGAGTATAGGGGTATAGTCAGGTTGGTATAGTATATTGTGGGCAATAGTGAGTTGAGGAATAATAATGTGGTTTTGAACTTCTAGCCAGCCTAGTTGTTTTAGGTTTATGCAATGATGGGTCTTAAAGGGGTTACTAGTGGCAAAGCGAGCTATATTGTTATAGCAAGTAGCAAGTTTTTTTAGATTGGTTTTCTTTAGGTTAGTATAAATTGGGGAAGCATATAGGAGGGTAGATAGAAGGTGAGATTGTGCAATCTTGGTTCTGGTTGTTGGGGTTAGGAAAGGTTTGATACGATATAGGGAACCAATTTTTCTGTTGACTAACCTGATGTTGTTGTTAATGTGCTGGTCAAAAGAGAGATTATTGTCGATGGTTATTCCTAATAGTTTTGTAGTTGGACCACGAGCGATGATAGTACCATTATTAGAGAATGGAGAAATGTAAGGGGAGACCGAGTGGTGGGGGTGAAGAGGAGAAGTTTTGTTTTTTTTGGCATTTAATAGGAGAAAACGTCTAGAGAACCAAGTTTCTACAGCATTAAAGGTAGTTTGGGTTAGTGAGATCAGCTCAGTAGAGGAAGGTGCTGAGCAGATGAGGGTAGAATCATCTGCATATTGTATGCAGGTTGCTTGTGGGATAGAAGTCTGAAGATCATTGATAACAAGGGAGAACAGGAGTGGACCAAGAATGGAGCCCTGAGGAACTCCAATGGAAATGGGTAGTAGTGATGAGATATGGTTATCCCATATTACGGCTTGCTGTCTGTTGTTAAGATAAGAACTAAACCAATTAATGGCGACTTTGTCACAAGAGAGAGATTCAAGAATGTTTAGTAGGAGAGAGTGGTTGACCATGTCGAAAGCTTTGGAGAGATCAATGAAAAGAGCGGAAGAGAGTGTATTGTTGTTTCAATTTTTGTTGATAGTGTCTACAAATGAAAGAAGGGCAGTTGTGGTACTGTGGTGAGGTCTAAAGCCATGCTGACAGGTTGCAATGATATTGTGAAGAGAGAGGTAGTGAACGAGTTGCTGATGAATACATTTTTCCATGATTTTTGCAAGGGGTGAGAGAAGGGCAATTGGTCTGAAGTTGGAGAGGTCAAGGAGTTACCTCCTTTATGAAGTGGGATTATGTAAGAGATTTTCCAGATGTCAGGATAGTTCCCTCTTGGATAGTTCTGTTTATAAGTAAGGAAATAGGATATTTCTTTGGCAGCTTTCTGAAGGAATAGAGAAGGGAGCTTGTCAGCAGAAGGGGTGCAAGGTTTCAGTTTGACAATGAGTTTGTAGATGAAAGAAGTAGGTATAGGTTTTAGAGAGAAGTTGTAGGAGGAGTTAGCTATGTTAGATGGAATATTAGGGTCGTTGGTGTTCATTTGTTTTGCTAGGGATTGGATAGTTTCAGAGAAAAAAGAGTTAAAATCATTAGCAGTCTGGAGAGGGGTTTCAGGGTCAGCGTTAAGGGGGGAAGGAGTTTTTACAGTTCCTGGGGAAAGTAGTCTGTTTACTGATGACCAGAATTGTTTGGCATTGTTATGATGGGTTTCTTGAAGTTTATAGTAGAAATGTTTCTTGTCAGAGATTATTGATTTCTTAGCCTGATTTCTGAGCTGGCGGTAATGTACTAAATCAGGGTTCTGTTTAAGGCTTCTCCATTTTGTCCATGCTTTGTTTCTAATAAGAATAAGTTTCTTAGTGTTGTTGGTAAGCCATGGGGCTGTTTTGGTCTTTACTCTAATAGAATGTTCTGGAGCATATCTATTCAGTATGGATAAGAAGGTAGAGTTAAAGACTGAGACTGCCTCCTGTAGGGGGAGAGATTTTAAGCAATTCCAATTACATGCTCTCAGTTCAGCTTGAAAATGTTCTAAGTTAAAATGTTTGGTAGAACGAATTAGCCTTGTATTTGGAAGGTTTGTACATTCTAACTTTTGTCTGGTAATGTAGGTTAGGGAGTGGTCGCTGATATCATCTGGCATAGTACCTATTCTATACTTTTTGTTGTCTTTATTTGTGAGTATCCAGTCTAAGGTGCTCTCTTTCTTATTGGGCTTATTGACTCTTGTGGTTGAGGTAATATTTTGGGAAAAACCATGCAGGTTAATATGAGATGAGGGATTATCAGCATTGATTGTGTTCCAATCAATGTTAACATCGCCTAGAATTATGGTTTCTTGGGGATAGGTAGAAGAAACCCAACTAAGAAAGTCTTCTAATATTGGAATGTTATTACCTGGGGGAAGATACAAGCAAATAATGTAAATTGCTTTTTTGGCATTAAGTTGTAGTTTAGTAATGATGACTTCTATTTTGCTATCTTGGTTTGGATATGTTGGTTGAGTAGAGATGTTAAGTTGATTTTTGTACAGTATTGCTACTCCCCCACCCTTACGTTTTAAGCGGTCTTGTCTTACTATGTTATAACCTTGGGGTATTATCTCTGAGTCCTTTGTGCCTGGGTTTAGCCAGGTTTCGGACAGGCAGAGAATATCAAAGGAGTGGATATCTAAGAGGGCATGGATGAAGGGTATTTTCTTATTTATGCTTTGAATATTAAGGTGTCCTATGAGGAAGTTATTATTGAGGTTTGGTGAACAGTTCTGAGGTGGAGGGGAGAAAGGGCCCGGGTTAGGGTGGATGTCACCATCTTGTAGTGTTGGATTAGCTGGTTTAGTGGAATATTTGCTATTTAGAAGTGTTAGAGGTTTTATTTTTTTGTCTGATTGTCGTAGGTAGGTAAGGTGATGTAATCTATGGAATTTAGATAGATGATAGCTTGTATTGGAGTATGATGTGAAAGTGAGTATAGTAGAAGTATGTTTATGTGAGGAGTTCTGAAAGTTGTTAAGTGAGATTTCAAAGAGAGTGAGATGGTACGTTAAGAGAAGGGTGATTAAGAGTAAGAATGAGAGTGTAGACATAGTTGGTGTGAAGGGAGTCATTATTATGTAGTCTGAGAGGAGAGGAGGAAAGAGGACTTGTTCAGGGAGAGAGACTGAGTGTGTTGAACAAGAGGGGGAGAGTAAGACAGTTTAAGAGTAAAGGAGGGTAAGTATTGGGTTCTAAAAGGAGTAAGGACTGATTAGAGAAGTGAGGACTGAGGAGGGATAGGGAGAGAAGTAAGAGAAAAGGAGAATAGGTAGTGTGAGACTTAAGGTAGTAGGGTAAAGAAAGGGAAGGGGGAGTGGAAAGTGTGTGTTAAGGTTTGGTAGTGATTAGGCGGGAAGGAGAGGGATAGGATGGGAGGCAATAGGGGTGTGGCTTTAGAGGTATAAGAGTAGGACCCCTGGGGGTGGGTGGGAATTGGGGGTAGGGAGGGTCAGAGCCACTAAGGAGAGATGAGGAGTCAGAGCCACTAAGGAGAGATGAGGAAGGAGACAATCAGCTAAAATAGGTAAGGAAAGTGAGATAAAAATGAAGACCAGTAGAAGGGGTAGGAAAGAGGCCAGAGAGCACCAGAGATATAAAATGAGTGGTAAGAGGAGGTTAGCGAAGAGACATACAGTGGGAGCAGAATAGAAGAGGGTAAAATGTAGCAGAAAGGGAGGTTACTGAGGTACAAAGTAAAGCTAAGAGAGAGTTTGGATGATAGTATGGTAAAGGCAGAGGTTAACAGAAGGAATGGAAAGGTTGAGGTGGAGGTTAGAGGGAGGAAAAGAGAAATATCCAGATCCAAGCTATATCGCCTGACAAGGGCTGGTTAGAGCTAAAGAGTGCAGGAGGAAGGGAGCCAATGTGGGAGTGGAACACCTGCAGTTTAGAGTAAGTAAGCAGGAGGGAGAGGGGGGGCAAAGTAAGTAGGACAGTAGAGATGTAGAGGGAGTTAAAAATGATTCTAGGAGAGAACAGATTATGCTAGGAGAGGGAGGGATAAGAAAGGGAGGTACTGGCTGCTGGAGACTAAGGCACAGGCATTTTAAAGCAACTCTGAAGGAATACCTGGTTGGAGCCCAGTTAAAAGAGCAATACAGAGCCCAAACCTACTTTGTATTCAGAGGATCAGAGTCAGGTTCTTAGAGGTATGAGGCAAGCAAAGTCACAATTAGTGAGGGCAGCCCAAGGTCGATGGTCACCAGTTGGGAGTAAGGCAGGACAGTAGTCTGAAGAGCAAGTAACTGTATGGGAGAAGGTAGGCAGGAGGAGAGAAAGAAATTAGAACAAGGTTAGCACATGTACATGTATCAAATAATTCACATTGTTCAACAGTGAATGTATAGTAATAACAACATCTATGCTAGCTACAACAATTCTCACACGAAAAAACTTGGTCACATCTAGATATTCAACAAGCTAACGTGCAGCAAATTCAGGAGTCAGCAGTGTGTACTAATCGTTTTCATGAGGCAGAAGAAATACAATAGGAGAGACTACACAGTAACAACTAAGCTAGCTACACATTATTTACATTGAAAAACTTGCTCGCATCTTAGATCTTCATCAGCAGCAAATTCAGGAATCAGCAGTGTGTGCAAATTTATTCCATGAGACAGTAGAAATAAATTAGGAGAGACTACACAATTATTAACAGAATGATAGTGATTGTGCAGGAGATAATATCAGAAATGTCCGGGAGGGCAAGGAGAAGTAAATGTCAGGACTTATCTGGGTCTGTAGAAGGCGTTTTAGGATAGGAAGGTCAAGGGCCGTGTAATTACTGTAGCGCTGAAAGCGCGCTAACAGTAGAAAACATATTAGGGAAAATGAGTAGGTGTAGTGGGTAAAGGGGCATAATCCACTGTGTCGCTAAAAGCGAATACAGTAAATGGCGTTTGAACAGCAAAAGGGTTTAAGAAATGTATGCTAGGGAGAAAGACAGTTGGTACAGCGCGATAACAGTAAGAAGATGTTAGGGAAAAGAAGCAAGTATAGAGAGTAAAGCTGAAAGCGCACTAACAGTAGAAACTTATTAGGGAAATTAAGTAGGTGTAGTGGGTAAAGGGGCAGACGCCGTGAAATCCACAGTGTCGCTAAAAGCGCGAATACTGTGAAAGGCGTTAGAACAGTAAAATGGTTGAGGAAATGTATGCTAGGTAGAAAGACAGTTTTGTATTTAGTTTTGCTTTCTCCTTTTCATAAATATTATACCATATTAAATCTCCATTTCTTTCCCATGTCCATCCTATCCCTCCTGCAGTACTAACTCTGTTTTTTAACATATATACATACTGTCAATAAAACTAGAGATAAGAATAAACTAGCTTTCTCATTTCTAAACTTGTCTAAATCCCCCAACACAGTTTGACACATAAAACTTCCACTTCAAATCTCCTCACTACCTCTATCTTGGCTTCTACTTCTTATGATTCAAAAGTTACTTGTCCAGTAGGTATCAGGCAGTAAAATGGCACTTCAACCTCTCTCCATATGTTCTAGTCACCACTACTGTACTACAAGGCACTGTCCTTCATCCGCTTCAATTTAACATTCTTACCAATACTTCCACACATCCACACAACAGACCACTCTAATGCAACATACAGATGACTCCACAGTCATATGCATGCCATACAACCTAGCACATATAAAAGAAAAATGCTCAGGAAGCTTTAACAGCCACTGAAACATGGCTTTATAACTAACAAGTCATCAACTCAAAAATTAAAATCTTATCTCTTAATAATGCAACTTATTAAAATTGCATCTCATAGCAAATTATTAAGGATGACAGTGTGTGATGATCTTAAATTTGAACTGCATATACAAAACTGATTAAAAAATCACCAACAACTAGGGTTGCTTTGCAGAGGAAAAAAATTATCACCAATGCAGCTAAAACTACACTTGCCAAATTCTAACCATAGCACTTGAGCTCCAGTATTGTCTTTATTTGAATGGGTCCCTATCCAGGAAGTCTGCCATATTTAGTACAGCTCTCCATCCACCCAGGGTCTTTTGTTCAAAACTCTTAGAGGTGCGGAAAGCCCTAAATTGTTGGATGCAATATTTTCAATTAAAAGGAATTAGAAAAGCTTTTATTTAAATTCTGCTTAAGTTGTACTTATAATAACTAGTGTGGTGATGCGTTTTTGCACTCTTCTGCTTTTTGTCAATGTTTTAGCCAAAAAATCTTTCTGTTGCATTTTTTTCTTAGTTTGTTCAGGACTTTAGTCTCGTAGTTTCATTTAAGATTGTGGGAAGATTGTGTATTACAGCAAGATTTTAGCATTATTTATACATTATACTGTAATTCTATTAACATAAGTAGAATTTCATGTAAAAGGTGGATTTATGAATTTTGAACCATGTCTGGAGCCTCAGTCATGTAGCTTCATTTACTGTCATAGCAAGACTGTGATTGCCAGATTTGAGCCTCATTTAATCATTCATTACAGCATTACTGGGTAAATGTCTGCAAAGTACGATGCCTTAGTCCGTGTTAGCATTACAGTAGTGGCAGTATTGTGAATTCTGCTCCAGTATTTGTGCTTCAGTACCTTTTTAGCTATCCATGTCTTCAGTGCCTTCACATATTTAGACCATCAGGTGCACAGACAAGGACAAAAGGTGGAGGAATCTCAGTCTATATCAGCAACAAGAATAACTGCATTTGTTAAACAGGACGATGACCTAGATTTTGTCCATGTGCAAGTCACCATAGACAAAGTCCCATATCATATCCTAGCAAGCTATAGGTCACTTTCTATGTCCCTAGAATTTCATAGCTCATACTTAGCTCTCCCACCATTAAACTAAATATCCTATTCGTGGGAGGCTTTAACTAACCCTTTATAGAATGGGAAACATGCATTGCCTATTACTTGCAGGCACAATAATTCCTTGGCTTTATTAACACAAATATCCTTGGCCAGCAAATGCACACACCCAGAAGAGGTTCAGACATACTTGTTCTGGTACTCAACAATATTGAAGGGTGCTGCACATCTCCTATGTCTTATCCTCACTGGTGAGATCAGACCACAGAGCTGTCACCTTTGAAATAAAAATCAACTTGGTAACCCCAGTAAAACCTGTAAAAGTTAGGAAACATTCCAAAGCAAACTGCATCCTATTAAGTGATTTGTCAAAATTCAATCCCCCTCCCACCCTGAGTTCACAGAAACATATGCAGAATTGTTCAAAGAAATCCTGTACATCCATGAAAATGACTGTATAGAGGCTGTTGTACTTACTAGAAGTAAGCTCAAAACAAACTGGTAACTTTTATAGGGTATATAAAACAAAAGAGAAAATAAATTATGGATAAAATAGGAGGAGCAACTCCCACAATGATAGAAGTTCTCATTTAAACCAAAGAAGAAACAAAAAGAACTAATTATGTCCAACAAGGCCAATTATGAGGTCAAGATAGCCTCATTGGCTAAAGACAAACACAAGGCCTTCTACAGCTATGCCTGAAACCTCAAAGGCAATACACATCAGTATACTAAACTGGTGGTTATTGGTGCCACCTTCACTGAGCAGAATAACATTGCAAATTTGCTGACTGACAAATTCACTCAAATTTCATCCCCCACTCCGACCACCTCTCCTCATGAAATACTTAATAGTATAACCCCCCCAACTATTAATAGGGAGCAGGTCCTGGCAGAGCTTGCTAAGGCCAAAACCACAGCCTCTGTGGGGTCCAACAGTATCCTATGATGTTTCCTAAATAGCTTGAAACATGACCTACCAGGACCACTTAGTCACTTTTTGACTATAACATCAAAACAGACTTTGTACTACAAAAATGGAGGACTGCAATGGTTATCTCACTTCACAATGGTGGACAAACAATTGACACCAGAAACTACAGACATACAGTGGATATAAGAAGTTTACATACCCCTGTTTAAATGCCAGATTTTTGTGATATACAAAATGAGACCACGATAAATCATTTCAAAACTTTTCCCACCTTTAATGTGATCTATAACCTGTACAATTCAACTGAAAAACAAACAAATCTGTCAAGGGAAAAATATAAAAAATAAAAAACATACAATAAGCTGGTTGCATAAGTGTGCACACCCTTAAACTAATACTTTGTTGAAGAACCTTTTGATTTAATTACAGCATTCAGTTTTTTTGGGTAGGAGTCTATCAGCATGGCACATCTTGACTTGGCAATATTTACCCACTCTTTCTTGCGAAAGAGCTCCAAATTTTTCACATTGCGAGTACATCTCTTGTGCACAGTCTCTTCAGGTCACCCCACAGATTTTCTATTGGATTTAGGTCTGAGCTCTGGCTGGGCCATTTCAAAACTTTAATTTTCTTTTGGTGAAGCCATTATTTTGTTGATTTGGATGTATGCTTGGGGTCAGTGTTATGTTGAAAGGTGAAATTCATCTTCATCTTCAGCTTTCTAGCAGACACCTGAAGGTTTTGGGCCAAAAGTAACTGTTTTTTGGAAATGGTCATAATTCCCTCCACCTTGACTAAAGCCCCTGTTCCAGCTGAAGAAAACAAACCCAAAGCATGATACTGCTACCACCATGCTTCATCACCTTGGGAATGGTGTTCTTTTGGTGAAGTGAAGTTTTGTTTTTGTGTCAAATGCACCTTTTGGAATTGTGGCCAAAAGTTTCAACCTTGGTCTCATCAGACCATAACACATATTCCCACATGCTTTTGGGAGGCTTGATGTATAGTTTTGCAAAAATTAGCTGGGCCTGGGTGTTTTTCTGTGTAAGAAAAGACTTCCATCTTGCAACCCTACCCCCATAGCCCAGACATATGGAGAATACAGGAGATTGTTGTCACATGTAGTACACAACCAGTACTTGCCAGAAATTCCTGCAGCTCCTTCAATCTTGCTGTATTTCTCTTGGCAGCCTCCCTGACCAGTTTTTGTCTTATCTTTTCATCAATTTTAGAGGGACGTCCAGTTCTTTGCAACATCACTGTTGTCCCATATTTTCTCCACTTTCTGATGACTGTCTTCACTGTGCTCCATGGTATATCCAATGCTGTGGAACTTTTTTTTGTACCCTTCTCCTTACTGATACCTTTTAACAATGAGATCTCTTTGATCCTTTGTAAGCTCTCTGCAAACCATGGCTTTCGCTGTAGCAGGCAACTGAGCAAATGTCAGGAAAATTCTACTAGGGGCAGCTGAATTTTGTTTTGGGTTAATCAGAGTCTCTTTAATTGATGGCAGATGTTTATCCAAGAAGACTGAATGCTGTAATTAAATCAAAAGGTGCTTCAACAAACAATTAATTTAAGGGTGCACACACATATGCATCCAGCTTATTGTATGCTTTTTATTTTTTTATATTTTTCCCCTAACAGATTTATTTGTGTTTCAATTGAATTGTGCAGAATATAGGTCACATTAAAGGTGTGAAAAGTTTTGAAATTATTTATTGTGGTTTCATTTTTTATATCACTAAAACCTGGCATTTTAAAGTCATGGAACAAATTATTATGGAAATGATTGACAAAGACATAGTTAACACTTAGAAATGGGAACCAACTAAGTTTGGCTTTGTCAAGGGAAGATCATGGTACTAAACCTGGTGGACCTCTTTGAGAAGGTCACCAAGGCAATGGATGAGGGGAAAATGGTGCATACAGTCTAGGTGGACCTTGTTAAAGCATTCAGTACAATACCCCACTCAGGTTTAGTTAACAGATTCACTAAACTGGGCATAAACCAATATGTAAGCACCAGATTGACACGTGGCTCACAGCAACAGCACAGAAGTCAGGACTGATGAGATCACCTTCATTTAGAGATGGGCCAGCAGGGGGTACCTCAGGGCTCTGTGCTGGAACTGCACCTATTTGACATCTTAGGAGTAAAGGCTAACTTCAAAAGCCTTTTTCTGACCAACTTCACAGATGACTGAAAATTAGGAGCTATCATAGATTCCACGCATTACACAAACATCTTACAAGAGGATCTAACACAGACCAATGACTGGTGCCAAAATCATGGATCAGAACTTAATTCCAAGAAAAGCATTATAGATCCTTTTGGGGAAACTGTCACCCAGGCTAATTGCTCCATCGATAAAACACCCCTAAGAGATGACCCAGTTGTCAGGGATCTGGAAACATATTCTAATCAGTAATTTGGACTTTGACCAACATGTGGGCAAGTTAGGAAGTAAATCATTCTGTGTAGTCCAAATTATAAGTAAGGGCATGTCATCCAGGTCCAGAGAAGTTGTAGTGCCACTCTATTCTGCCTTCATTGGACACAATTGATTATAATGCCCCCTTTGGCTTGAACCTGGCCAGACATATACAACAGCTGGAATGCCCACATAGCTTCTTTACCAGGAGAATCCAGGGTATAAACACATTATAGATCACCTTAAAGCCTGTCTCTATACTCAGTCCTATAGTCTACTCAGAGGTGATCTATAAATGGTACACACAAATTTGTCAGATCCAGCTCTGATGAATCTTTTGCACATCCACAAAATGAGCAGCATCAGGATCACTAGATCACAGGATTTAAATTTTCCTTGTGACATAAATAAGACATGTTGGTGAGACAGATGTGTGTTTCAGAGGATACCCATACTCTGGAACAGCCTCTCTAACCCTATTTAAGTGTAACCTTGACCAATGGATGGGAAATTGGAACTTCTCATCGAGTCTAGCACCCACATTTCTGATAACTAAAGGCAGACATCAATGCCATTAAACATAACACTCCCTGTAACATCTAGAACATTTGCAACTAACATAACCCTTCCTATTAAATGCAATATAGTCCCTTGATACATAGGGACACAATTGGATAGGGTTTCATGGCTAGGCGTATAAAGGGCCTGATGGTTGTTAGTCTAGTTTATACCTAAGAACCTATGAACTAACATATACATAGCTTCTAACCACCTATAAAATTAGCCAGGCTCCATCTACTTGTCCGGCACTAAATACAATTTTGTACTACTATGTTATCCCTCAGTCATTACAATCTAGTGACCAACAACTCCTCTTTGTCTAAAAGCCCATCAAATATCCTGGGCATGGTCTATACTCATACCATGTTACTACGGCCTGGAACTTTTTATCAGTAGCCATTATATCAATACCTTACCTTCAGTTCGTTAAAACCATTCTTAAAGTTTTCCTAGCCAAGATCCGTCACTGTTCTTACTCAACCCCAAGAGAAACTATATCCCTAAAGATGAAAAAATAGCTATTCATACCTCACATCCCTATACTTTGCCTTCTTCACTCATTTCCTTACTTCGATTAATTTCTCTCCCCCTGACTCTCTATCTCCAAACTGACTAAAATGTCACTGAATATTAAATTATTGCTATATACACTGTATCTTTTCTCAACCAATGTTTTCACATTGTCTGTTTTGGTATAATTATTTACACTACAGATGTTTTGTTATTTTTGAAGATTGTACAACTATTGTTCTTAAAAAATTTTCGTTATACTTTGAAGCTTTTCTCCCCAGATCTCCATTGAAAATGGATAGCTACCCAGTCAGACTTTTCGGTAGTCAAATGGCAATAAATAAATACTACTTCTTCACCTAAGATATGTAGGACATCTGCCACTAAGACCTCTCTCATCTCTCTGTAATTATACTCATAGTGAGAAACTGCTCAGTACTGCGGTAGTGGTGCTGCATTAGCATTGTCGCCTCACATTAAGACGCTGTCCGGTTCGATTCTCAGCTAGAGTGTCTTCTGCATGAAGACATGCGTGAATGAGCGTACCTTCATTGAAGGTTGTGCATCAGAGCTGGCAACTCGGCACGTAAAAATCTACTGCCAATCATTAGCGGACTGGAGTTCCGCTGTGGCAACCCCTAACCAGGAAAAGCCGAAAGACACAACAACAAGTGAGAAACTGCTCACATTTCTTAATAAAAAGCTTCCTCTATCCAGGCAAGTTGTGATGCAGTCAGAAAGATGTCACTGGTAAGGGTTCAGCATTCTGAAACTAAACAAAAATATTTAAAAAGGCACAGGCGAAAAATGTTTGATGGTCAAGTAATTTTTTTTTTTTTTGTGGAAAATAAGATAAAAAAATATGCCAACATTCATTTTCAATACTTAAAAGAATAATATTGTAGACAAATGTCATCTCTTTGTTTCTTTCTTTCTTGACAGCACTGTTGATAGTGACTTCAAATACTAGCAACAATGTAAGGTCTCTAATCATAATAAGATATATTATGGTACTGAAGCATTTTGTTGTCTCTGAATGGTTTCATAGGAACATAGCTGTTACTCAAAAGAATCAATAGCCATTCTATATACCTGCTAGATACACAGTGTTTTATGCACAGAGGGATGGGCATGTCAGTTGTTGATTATGCTGCTCAATAGTCTTTAACGGCTGCTTAGCAGTTTTTGTGATAACACTCTCCTTTGGATGTATCTAAGCAAGCAATAATGCACGACAGGGTGTGTGTTAATGTATAATTAACACCTTCCCAGGGTGATGAAGGGCCTTTACACCCCATGAACTATGTTAACTATACATTAAAACAAATCCTGTAGGGGATTATTGCGCTTAGAGAATGGGCTTTTAACAAAATTGTTGTGTTTTACTTATCTTTATTTTTTTAGAACTATATTTTTTCATATATTTTTGATGTAAAATAATTTCTCTGCCTAATGTTTCAAACTTACTGTAATATATGTTAATGGTGTTGGAAGAAACATTTTACATCCAAAATATTACACTTTAAAAATGTCCAGGTATTTACTTTATTTTTTATTCCTTTCTTCTAAAACATTTAGTTTGTTGCCATTTACTAGAGATTGATGTCTCTGACTGATGACATAAATTTGAGTTTCAGACTTTCTTTTTCATTTAGAAAATTCATTCTAACATAAATCCTGTTATTTAAGTGACTTTATAAGAACAATAATTAAAATCTGTTCCTATTTTTGAGACTTTTTTCTCCCTTTAATTTATATATCCATATTTCTTTAGCTGAAAGGTCAACAGGTATGTAAACCTCTTTACTACTATTGTCAGTGGTTGATTTATCTCATGCAGGTACACATACACACACCTCTGCTTCAGAAAATGCAAGTTGACACAAATCCTAAAGTATAGTAATGTTGTGATTTTGTAACAGGATCATGTAAAAATATGTTATTTTGAGCCTTTGTCAAACTGTTTATTTTATGCTTATCCAGCTATGTTTGGGTAAGAGGTTGAGAGCTCTTAATTGATGAAGCTGCTGCCATGGATCGCTCTCACTCTCTCTCTCACACACACACACACACACACACACACACACACACACACACACACACACACACACACACACACACACACACACACACACACACACACACACACTTTTAAATTTCTTTCCTTTTTTTACTTTGCACTTGCTAAACAGCAAAAGTGCTGCTTAGTGAGTGTAAATAATGGCTCAATTTATCTCACTGTTTACTCTGTCTCTGTCATACTTACATACACAGTCTCTTCTATTTTCACACACATATGCATATACAGACACAGTGTCTTCTTTCATGCACACATTCACTCACACAGACAGAAACAGAAACACACTCACATGCTTTCAGGATTTTGAGTTTTCACATTCACATTTTCAGGCTTTTGGTTTCAGGATTTTGATTTTCAGGCTTATGACATACACCCACATACACTTTTTTTCTTTTTAATCTTTAGCCTTGCTAAATAGCAAAGGCACTGCTTAGCGAGTATAAAATAACGGCTCAATCAATCTCACTTTCACTCACGTGCACATACACTTACACACAAACAGACATAAACACACACAATTTTTATTTTACATTTTTGTGAGCAGGAAATAATGGTGTCCATTTGGTTTTTTTTTTCTCTCTCTCAGCTCCTCAGTGGCTTAATATGCTGCCATGAAGCAGCAGACTCGTTTTTCAGCGGGCATTACTTGTGCATTAATACCCTGCAGGAGAACGTTTTTTCTCTAATCAGGATGAGATCTATGGATCACCCATTCTCTAATAATAATTAAAACCCATGTCTATGACAGCAAGTGGTATCAGATATCTTTTCTTATATTTGCATTATGGTATATTTACAATGCCGATGATACTACCAGAGCTATTGCATGTATAAAGATACTGGCAGTGACACAGCAAATTGATCATTTTTCTAGTACACAGTTCAATACCAAATGACATATTAATGGAGGACCCGTCAACAATATAATGTATAAGAATATTTCTAGACTATCTGTGTATCTACACTGCAGATATATCCCCACTCAGCAAACATAGGTACATAGGTAAATAATATGCAATCAGTCTGCATACCATTACAAGTATAGCACAAAACAAAAGGTCAAAACCAACCTTGTCTGTGTGATGTAAAAACCTTAACCATTTTACAAACCCTCCACATAGGCATACTCCTCACTTAAATCTCCATAATCTTAATGATAGACAAAAAATATCCAAAAATATGAGAGTTCCAAATTATAATAGGAATTAGGAAATGTTTGCCCACAAAGTTTTGCTTTCAACTTTTAGGAAACAACACAGTAAGAACATTTTTAACCAGCACATATGCTTCCTTCCTAAGCTAATTTTTCTTATATGTGGCTATTTGTCCCTTCTCTTGTTTATTCTACTAGCTAACTGTAAGCATAGATAGTTAATATTTGATGTCTTGATTATATACATTTTTTTGAATGTATAACTGTTGTAACTGCGTGTTTAATGTCATTTGTTATGAATTCATGTTACAGTTGTAGTCTCTATGAAGCTTTTCCCCGGGCCTTTGCAGGGTTGTTTTTCTGCCAGGTTTGACACTCCTGGTAGACAAATGTTAATGCATAAAATAAATAATCCTAATCAATCTGTTAGTACTAAAAATGTCTCTGTGTTTACCATAACATGGTTGTTTTAAGTTTCCTAGCCTTCTTAACAATCCATCCCAACCCCTTTTCTATTCATGATCAGATACTAACTTCTATTACAAATATCCTGTTGCTTCATTATTTCTCAGCTTTTATACATATTTGTTAGTCACATAAATAAATGTTTATGCTGCACTTTAAGAAAACTCAGATGAGCACATGTTCTGAAATTCTGCATATCAGTTCCGGAATTGCTTTTATCTCATGAACATGAGACATGTTAGCTATCACGGGAGAAAGTCTGTCTTTAAATATTGTAATGTCTACACTATTCCTGCCTCTCTTCTGAAAATGTAGTGAGTGACTGAATTCCAAGATGTAATGTAGCAAACTGTGAATGGTCTCAGAATTACCCACATAACTGTATACAGCATTTTTAATAAAGTATTTTGCACCTGTCACACCCCTGATAATTACATATGTCAACTCTGAAATTGCACAACAGTGGGGAAGGGGAAAATGATGCACCATGAACTCCCAAAAACTAATTCAGGCATGTTGCAATCAAAGCTGTTTTCAGTCACTCATGCCAGCAATAATAATTTTCGATCAGCTGAATATTCAAACAAATGCCCTGATCACACACACACACACACACACACACACACACACACACACACACACACACACACACACACACACACACACACACACACACACACAAATGCATGCCTACATACACACAGAACTGTATCCAGTTCTGTCTAGCTTGATCTCAAGTTTGGAACTGAGTTGCAAATGCATAAAAAAAACATGAGCATCAAGACACAGAAACAGCAACAAGTGTTTTTGTTTGCTGACACACTAGACCTCATCTAACTGCAACTGTTTATTTTTACAAGTTTTGTTCAGTTATTTAATCCTGTGTGTCCATTGACTGTAAGTTTGTGGAGAAGTCAGTTAATTTAGGATAACTCTTGATTAAATCTGAGGGCAACATCATACTTATGCCTGACACAATGAAAAATGTCACTGTGGATAACCATTACCCCCTTCCTTCAAACATACATGCACACACAATGAATTAGCATTTATGAATGACATCCATTACAATCTCATGTACTAGCACTATCTACCATTCAGCACAGAATTCCATAATTTGTTGTAGTCAAGGAGTGACTCTTAGCTTTGTTTGTGCTATTCCTAGTAATACTATCTCAACCTGTAGACATAGTGTCCTTGTAGAAGAGACAAACATATCGACTATTACATTCTGTATGTAGTCATACCTCTCAACTATCCAGGTTTTTACAGAATATCCAGATTTTTTCATCATATTTTTGGTCTGCTCCTCATAAAATGTTGGTTTTCTGGCAAATGATTGGCAAATTTTAGGTTGGGAGTCAGAAAATAATGACAGGGATTTGAGTTTCAGACTCCATACCCTTCAGAAAAATAATGCAATGGAAAACCTGTTATTCTATTAACTTTCTAAGTTTATAAGAGCAATATTTAAAACTTTTCCTATTTAGGCCTTTGTCCACCCATTATTTATGGCATTGTCCAGAGTTTTTGCTCTAAGATGTTGAGAGGTATGTATGTAGTTATTGTGTACTACAATTTAGTTAGCACACAGGCTGTCTTCCACAGTAAGTGAGTACAAAAAATCTTATGTATGTATGTATGTATGTATGTATGTATGTATATATATATATATATATATATATATATATATATATATATATATATATATATATACACATGGAATCATTCACCTTTTTGCATACAGATAATGATTCTTTAAGTGTGACTTCCAGAAGCGAGAGTGAATGTACAAAACCGGGGTCTACCATATACCAAATCCAAGATTGCTTTGCACTGGAATATTCCATTTTCTCTGAGGTATGGTAATCACAGATAGTTAGTATTTGCAAGTAGCAGTGCTGTATGAGGTATATCTGCCCAGACTGGAGAGCATAAGAGGGCTTGTACCATGTAAGAAATAACTTTAAAGGAGAACAGCAATTGTCAACTTTCACTGTTTATTTATTTATTTATTTATGTTGCATTTCTGGGGCTCATAATTACTAGTTTCAGAATTACAATATTTATGTCATTATAAGATATAACTTTTCACTCCACTCACAAAAAAAAAAAAAAAAAGTAAAAAGTCTCCTTCCATTTCCAAGCATATTTCTTTCCTAGGAGGGAATATTTATTTGTTCACCACTGCACCATCCATTCTGTGAAAAATCAATTCTCACAATGTCATTGAGTCATCTTATTTGTCTATATAGTCTACTCTAATGTTTACAGTGGACTAGAATTCATAATGCAAATATATATATATATATATATATATATATATATATATATATATATATATTTTTTTTTTTATGTATCTATATACATTTCTTTCTTTCTCTCTCTCTCTATATATATATATATATATATATATATATATATATATATATATATAGCTATATATAAACAGATATATAGAAATATAAATATGTGTGTGTGTGTGTGTGTGTGTGTGTGTGTGTGTGTGTGTGTGTGTGTGTGTATACATGCAAACAAACACATTGTTATCTACACCATGTGATTTTAACAATGTACCTAATTATATAAGCAGAGAATGTGGTTTGTGCAACCACATATACATACTGGTATAAAACCCCATGTACAAAAGGGAAAAATGTGGGTTGACGTTGATAATGGTCTTAACTCAAACCCTGTGGACAGTTAAAGGAATATAAACACTTAGCCAAGAGGGGATGTTTATCCTGTGTCCTATACTGAGTCCTTTCGTCACAGTTCATAGGTTCATAGATGTGTACTAGGCTAATGGCCCTGGAGCCTTTACAAACTTAACCCAGAGAAGTGCCCTGGCATCTTGCTGCCTGAAGTTAGCTCCCAGAGCCTCTATCAAGTAGAACCACTGGAGTAATCCCTGGGGGTGAACCTTCTATTTCCCATCAACTCGTCAAGATTTCTCTTGAAGAGGGCCACTGAGATGCTCTGTTTGACATGTATGGGAAGTCTATTCCATAGCATAGACAGTCTCTGGGTAATAAATCTGTCCCTCCAGCATATTCTGTTGATTGTGGTAATAAGGTTGAGGTCTTTGGACCGTGTGGTGCGGAGGGATTGGGATTTCTTTAGATGTATCATTTTTAAAAGAGCAGGGTCAGACATGGCCTGTATGTCAAGCAGAGATCTCCTCTTAGCAGATGATATGAGACAGAGAATAGCTGAAGTTTTTTGAGTATGTCCTTGTAGGGCATGTGTTTAAGGCCCATGATCCTCTTTGTATGGTACTTTTGTGGCCTTTCCAGCTGTTGCAGGTGTCTAGTGAGGTACATGCCAAATGGGGCATTATACTCGATGATTGCTCTAGTGAGGGAGGAGTTGAGTGAGATGATGACCTCTCTCTTCCTGGATGCAAAACCCTTGGAAATGAGGTGTGCCACATACAAGGACTTTCTGACCACGGTGGCAATGTGGTGGTCAAAGGAGAGGTTGCTGTCAACCTGTGTCCCCAGATCTCTTATAACACTTTCAGTTTTCAGTGGGCTCCTATCAATGTGGTATGTTTTAGGAACTGAGTTTTTCCCAAAGGGGATGATGGCACATTTTTTGGCATTAAGCTTAAGGCTATGGTTTAGACACCAGTCATTGGTCTTCAGTGAGGCCTTTCTGTAGAAAGAAAATCTCCAAAAACCTGAAGCCAACAATCTGAAGAAACCATTCAAGAATGTTTTTAAATGCTTGTCACTGTCATTTTGGGGAAACAAGTAGGTTGTCATCACCATGGTGACAGAAACAGATGTTATAACATGCTGCAGCGTTTTAACTTTACTGATATGATTTCAATAATGACAGATACCTTTTACTGTCCCATTTACTCACTTACAGGTCTCTGTGTGAACTTCACTGCATATCAAGAAGGAACAATTACTCTCAGGTATCCTTCTCACCTTTCTTCTGTATCTGTAACTGTTTTGTACAGTAGAATAATTTGCATGAGGATATGGGTAACTAGACTTAAACCTGCTCATATCTTACACATCTCTTGGCAATTCGTCTTCTTCTTCTTAGACTGATACTGATATCAGTAGTTGGGATGCAATCAGCCCCCTACCTGACCAAGATGGGGGAAGTTGTAAATGTCTTTGGCTGCTCACCCTTGGTAAAGACTTTGGTGGTGCGTACAGATCAGGAATCATTGTGCGATGGAAACAGGAGAGCAAACAGAACTTACTGTTACTCAGCAACCACCAGCAGTTTCCTCCTTATAAGTATGAGCACTACAGAAGCATGTTTACATAGATAGGAAGAAAGAATGAAAGAAAGATAGATAGATAGATAGATAGATAGATAGATAGATAGATAGATAGATAGAGAGAGAGAGAGAGATAGATCATTACATCTATTCACCTTCTGCATTTAGCATTTTCTAATGATGAACGTTGAGGAACTAAGGGAGTGTCACACCACCTTATCAATTAAACTAACAAAAAAAATAGTACTAGATGATATTGTGCCCTGATACATCATACCATGCATGCTGGTTTTATACTATTTTTTTATTATTCGTTCTTAATTCTATTTTATATTACAGCGGGCAAGAAGCTCCTTTAAGTGCGTAATCACAACTAGTAAATAATTCATGCAGAAGTGCCATGCAGAGCTATGTGACGGAGCAATGACAGAAATGACTGGACCATCCACCAGTTTCTAGCAACAAACAAAATGGCATTGCAGCTGCGAAATCACCTCATCACTATTCATTTTGACATTTACAGGAAAACACTACAAAGATCAAATATTCTAAATTAATGCCATACATTGATAGCAGAAAGAACAAACTGTAATGATTCATATATTCTGATCAACATTTTCACTAAATGAATACATGCATATTACACACGTATATGTAGGCAAGTGTATACATTTAGATATATATACATGTGACAGTTATGCAAATTATCTTCTTCTGACTGTTAACTCTCTGTGTGTACATGGTATTAGACTGTATTTTTTGTTGTTTAGATGTTTTGAACTTTTTTTTCAGATAAAATCATTTTTAGAGCTATATCCTCTTATTACTTAGTGAAACTCTTCCTACGTTAATGTATTCATTTTCTTTTAATATCCCCTATATTTACCATAATTTGCTGCTGAATATGTTTCCCTATGTGTATATATATATATATATATATATATATATATATATATATATATATATATAAAATGTGTATTTTACATGTTCGTTATCCTGCTAGCCCTCTTGGGCATTACAGTATTTCTGTCAAAAGTTCTGGCCTGCAGCAATAAATTTTACATTGATGCCTTGCTTTTCGGGAATAATTACACTGTACCTTAAATGTTAGCCCATTTACTACTCTTGCTAGATGTGACAATAAAATCAATGTAACACAATTCCCAAATGTGCATCAAAGTGTTTTGCAATGTTAATGGATTAGTATGTCTGCAGTACTTGAGTGTGTTTTATTTCACTGCCCAGATACTACCTGCAAAAGATATTTTGTTCCAGAGAACCGTAGTTAACCCTTTTCTGCTTAGATCATCTGTTTTAGAAGTTATTGGAATTCACCTGTATTTGTCACTGTTCCATTTCTGTGGCCCAGCCCCAGGATTATATGTATCAGTCACTGATCATGATGAAGGAACCTTTTTGTACCACCTATGGCCAGCAGCTATGTTTTTCTGATGATTCTGCAGGAGTCAAAGACCCAACAAAGCGAATCGCAGACACTGTAAAAGGTGCATGCTGCTCATGTCTGTGACCACTGTATGCAAAGCTTGGCATTAGTCACCGCCAGGCCGTCTCTGACAGCCCTGAAGTGAGGGAGATTAATGTGAGGCAAGACCACTTTATTATTGTCATTCTGTTCCTTCACACTCTGCCTCTGACTTTCAATTTTGCACCAGAATTAATTGTCTACTCCCCGCAGTATGACTGATGTAGAAGCATACCGAGGCACATAGGCACCTGGTTCTGGCCTTGACAATCTGACTTGGTGTCGAAGGATATATGGTATGCGGTCAGTTTCAGGGACAGATGGGCATCTTTCACAGAAATCACACCACATTTCTTGTAGCTACAGCCTGAGTTTAAATTGTTCTTTTCTAAGAACATTTATGTTAGTTGAATTATGAAAGATAAATATAAAAATCTTTCCAAAGTGAAACTTAACAGTTATAGTAGCTAGCTTAGGTAAGTTTGTAAATCTGTCATATAAACTAGGTAACTGATGCATTTATTTTATATTCAAGGTAACTTAAAGTTTGAAAATGTAATTTTATAAGTTTGTGTTCATATAGATACGTACACACTCACACACACACACACACACACACACACACACACACACACACACACACACACACACACACACACACACACACGCGCGCGCGCACACACACTTACTACAAAAGCGCATTTAAAATGAGCTATACAACTCTTTTATAAACTGATCTTATTATGAAAATGATTTATTTATGTATTTATATATTTATTTTTTGATTTATGCTTTTTTATAGTGGTAGTGCACTGATTAATACTGATCAAGTTCAGGCTCTGCAAGGGTAAAATACAAAGCATTTCACAAAAAAAATACAGAAATGTAAGCAATAACAGACTAATTACACAGAAAAAAAAACTGTGGATATACTCAACATATGCTGTATAAAATCAGCTTATTGTTTTATAATAAAGTCTTATACATGATAAAAAAATGCATCTCTGAAATGTGAATCCATTCTTGATGATACATCTTCTAGAAGTTTGGCAGTATAGCTTAGATGTCTAAGGGTATACGTTGATAATGTGCTCATTGCCATAGCCCTACGTTTGATTTCTTCAAAATCTGTTTTAATAGTGGGACTTTGGGCAAGTTTTTTAATAAAAAAAGTTCCCTGCTGTGACCATGAAAATTACTTGTGGGTATTGGACTTACTTAAGAGTGTCTACATGTGCACACACACACACACACACACACACACACACACACACACACACACACACACACACACACACACACGCATATTTTTTATCATGTAGCACATCTTTTATCTAGTTGTTTTTACCCGCTTCAACTATTACTAAACAGTTAAATACACATTATGTGATATGTATAAAATAGGCAATTTTCCACATTTCCCATCTCTAAACATAAAGTTTATAATCTGCAAGTACTACACACACGTGCACGCGTGCGAGCACACACACACACACACACACACACACACACACACACACACACACACACACACACACACACACACACTCACACACAAAACTCAGTGTTTGTGCTAATATTTAACAGTGGACAACATTTAGTAATCTAATTTTTTCTGATATATCATCCTTTAATTTTACTCTATTTTTGAAAACAAATTTTGCTACAACAGTTGATAAGGTCTGCAAATGTATGGGTCAACCAAAGGAGTTCTAGTGGTGCTCCAGGGCAGGCCAACAAAGCCTGTTTGAACACACAATTCTTTGTATACGCAGTGTCACACAAATCATCTCACTACAAGAATTAAATGCTTCACTTTCTTTATGACTTTATTTTTATTGATTTTATTGTGGGCGTCTTAAACTGTCTTTCTCTCTTTCTGGTTTTCTCCTGCTTGTCCTCTTTTTGTTTTATATTCCTACAACATATGCTTCCTAGAAGTGTTGCTGCACTGTAAAAATAACCTTTATGTAGAATTTTCCCAAAACCACTCAGCAGGACAACATCCATTCATTACAGTGGGCATGTACACTATATGTAGAATACAACAATTTAAGCAGCCTGTGATTACAGTGACTTTACAACATCTGAAGTAAATAAGTACAAGTAAAAATGGGGGGGGGGGGGTGTAAGCATTTATGGATCACAGCTAAGTGTCCTGATTCAATAATAGTACAACATGGTAAGATTTTAATAGATTTTGGTATATTTCTTTTTAGACAGAGATAGCATGGAATAACTGTAAGGACAGAAAATACTGAAACAAAGACGGTTTTATGTGGTTGGGGGCCTAAAAAACCAGTTAATGGTCATTTTATATGACTGGCATTTGATACCCACAGAAATCATAAATAAATTAAAGAAATTGTTATATATGTCAATATAATCCACAACTTTGTACACAGAGGAGATACATTGTCTTGTTAGCCTGCATTATCATTCTTTCTGTACTTCAGCGGAAGGTGAGCTGAGAACTGCAAACTGTAGGAGAACTTGCTGTGAAGGATTTGCACAATGATTTTCATATTTTAGTGATGTAATCCAGAATGCCATGTAAAATAGTGCTATGCCCAGTAGCAGAGCAGGGTGATCAGTGTGGCCCCTAATCACAAGAATTGTTATACCCCAGTTTCATAGCAGGGAAGGTAGGCAGAGTGGCAGCAATATTTAATGAAGGAAAGGCATGTTAAACAAGCCCCAGAGCTTTGAACAGGACAGGTAAGGTGATGCAGAAAACAAAAGTAACATCTATGACTTTTCTAGTCCCAAGTAAAACCTTTGAAATATATAGGTTCATAGCTTAGTATTAAGCAAACTGCTCTTGCAAGTCTAGTCAATTATCCCTTGTGAGATTCAAACCCTGCACGTTGTGTTTGCAGGGCAAACACCTTAACCATTAGGCCACTGTAATTAATATAACAT
Source organism: Protopterus annectens (assembly GCF_019279795.1). Taxonomy (NCBI): domain Eukaryota; kingdom Metazoa; phylum Chordata; order Ceratodontiformes; family Protopteridae; genus Protopterus; species Protopterus annectens. The sequence goes on from NC_056742.1 coordinate 66,232,936, forward strand.
GGCACTCAGGCAATTAAAATAACTGAAATGATGTTGACAGTACATGAACAGAATTCATGTATGTGTGACACAGAGAGAGAGAGAGAGAGAGAGACTACACAGAGGAATACCACTGGGGTTAGTGTTTGCTTCTTTTCTTTTCATTTTTCATTGGTGACATTGCTAAATAACTGGTAGAGATGATACATGGAACTTAGTAACATTAACTACAGTCCTTTAGCCTGTAATGCCAGGATACAGAATGCTGCAACAGACTCAAGGTGACAAACGTTTAAGCAAATGTTGTAGTTTCAAAGGCAGTTCGTTTTTTAGCATACATGAAAGTGCTTCCTCATTCTGGCAGGATGAAATGCTGTAATTAACTGCAGACAGTGGTATATGTACTTTTGGAAACTGCATTACATCCTGCAGTACTTCAGTTGTTAACTTTTTGTAAAGATGGATTTAATCATGTTAAACTTCATCATTTTCTTCACAATTGTCAGTTTGCAAAACAGTGGTTACAAAGTAGTGGATGATAGAAATTTAGTATCAGTAGGAAGATCTTGCATGAGAAGTCTGGCACACAGCTACATGAGATAAAACACCCTATAGTGGAAAACTGCATCACACGCATCTGTTTCAGAAAATGAAGAGATATACATAATGTGCAAGGAGCTACCGTGATGGCGTAGATTACATTATTAAAGCCATCTTAAAGAAAGGGCTGGATTTGCATGGAACAGAATCTCAGTATGACATAGCAGTGTGGGGACACTGAGGAGCTTAATACAGAAATAATATACACTGATGACTAGTACAATTCCACGTCACAAAGTGCAGAACAGACAAAATGAATTCAAAGACATTCATGAAAAGTGATGATGTCAGATTGCTGGTATATATGAATATTGATATCATGCCTGTTTCCACAAACTGGAAAGTGTGGCCTAGGTTGAGTATTGTCTTCCATTATGGGAAATAGAAGGTAGACTGTAACCGAATGATAAGATGACAAATTTAATGAGCATGTACTGTGTCTTCTGAATGGTGAACATGGAGGGCTATTGTGTACCGAGGTCAGTGGTATCAGAAGCAGCTTATTTCAAATTGAGATGCAGAAAAATGGAAAAGCCCACATATCTTAGGAAACAAACAGTGTTACAAGAAAAGAAAGATTTATTTGTTACCCGACTAAAACCAGAGTACACCTCTACAAAGACTAAATGATAAATGTGAATTGGAAGTAGTAGCCCCTTTCTAGAAATGCCTATCTTGTTTTATTTCTGACAAATGAGTAACAATAATATTGCCCTGTCACAGCTTTTATTCCTAACCAGACACTAACAACAAAGCTCATGGGGGAAATAAATAACTAGTGTTTTTGTTTACCAGTTAGTTAAGGTTATTCAACTTATCCAAGGATGATATTTAACTAGAGTGTGGTGGGATCTAAACCATAGTACTGAATTATGAGTTACAGAATGCCATGTTTTTGCATTTTAAGAATGATGAAATACTAGAGTGAGGGTCAATGAGAAATAGACTATTGACATTTATGGTTACCATCTTCTCTTAATGTGAAGAAAAGCTTCCATAACCCGCTGTCTTCTTCTATCTAACATAAAGCCACAGTAGGACACAAGAGTGCAGGAAACTGTCAGGGGAAAAAAATTGCAGTAAAAACATTTGCATTCAAAAACTTGCCAGAGAGTAGATGAGTATTAGCATTTCATAATTGCATTAAACTCAGAGTTCAGATATGTTTTAGAAAGAGACATCCCCCTTTGCTCATGGTTATGCAACAAATGAGTGAATGTTATTATGTTAGGAGGGTAAAGATGTGTGTGATGGAGCTTACCACCTGGAAAAAATATTGTTATTTAATGTATATGGTGTTTGACTAACCATTCACTGGCAAATTTCTAAACATCAATGTCTTTATCATTATCTTTATAAATTAGACCCACCAGGAAATAACTTAATTTATGAGCATTCACAGTTGTTCACCAAGACACTCACACTTATTCACAGACACACAAGCACACAGTATGCCATTGTGCACCCAGATCAAAGCAGATGTTCTTGCAAAATGATCTGCAAGGACAGCAGAGTGTACAAAAAGTCAAGAGAATTTCAAGGTTTGGAGAATTTAGTCTTTCATCTTATACACTGGTTATGAATCCTTTTTTTCAATTTATTCATAATTGTAGATTATATTCTAGGGGACAAGAAGCTCCTAGTGCCATAATCACAACCAGTAATGATTCATAAATAAGTGCCATGAAGGGCTAGGTGACAGAGCAATGATAGAAATGCTCACAATAACTGGTGGTAATTAAAGATTACAGCTAACGCTACACGTACAGTATGATAGTATAAAAGCATACCAGAAAGAAAGGAAATTCTATATAATGTCATGATCAGCCCATGTATTTTAGCTATCCCACATTAATCTTGTTATTTATTCACTTAGCTCACTCCACATTGGCATCTCTTACTGAGATTTGTCAGTCTAAAGATTCTTTTCTGGAATTATCTGATAAGGTACCGCAAGACTGTAAGAGCTTTGCTAAAAGGTTTGTACGAGTACAAAAAAAAAAAAAAAACTTCAAAATTTTATGTAAACCCATTACATTTCATACTATTTGCTTCCAGATCCCCGATGGGTCTTCTTGTATGACAATTTTTGAACCAGGCAATGGCATAATTAGAAAAGTCTACTGCTGCCATTTTTTTAAAGGAAAATATATGGTCCACTATTTCAAAAGCACATTTCATGTCCAGCAAATACAGCTATAGTTAAATTAACTTTCTATAGAATGCCCGCAGAAAATTTTATTATTTTTTTATTTATTTTATATTTGTTAACCGGGATGGTCAGACTGGACGAGGTCCATTTACAGCAGAGGTCTGGGGATGAAAACTCCACATAATTAACAATAAGAAGAATGCTATACAAAAAGAAAACAGAGACATCATAGCAGCATTTGAAAAAAGAAAAAAAGTCACATCAGAAAATTGACATACATACATTTTGTGAGTTGTGAATAGGACAAAAATCACTACAAAACATTATACCAAGGATGAGAGATTCCATTTATCAATACCATGTTTACAGAGGGTTTAAAGTAGGACAGATAGTAAAAGATGGAGAAAGCACATTGCAGGATTATGCAATGCATGGACAAAGCCATGAACTTATAAAATGAGACTTAAGTACATTTTTGAATTGCATAGTATTTAATGCAGAAGTCAAAGAAATGGGGAGGTTATTCCAGCTTTTAGCTATAGTGTATGAAAATAGAGCTTTCCCTGCAGTGCTGTTAGCCGAGGAAATAGGAGTGATTTGTTGGCAGAGCGGAGTGGACGATTTGCTGTATAGTGAGTCAGTAATTGCCTTAATGCTGGAGTTTTGTCAGGATGTTTTAGAATATTATATGCAATGACTAGTTGGTGGAAAGTTAATAGTTGTGGGAGTTCGAGCCAATAAAGCTGCATTAGGAGCATACAATGATGTGTTCTAAAAGCGGAGTTGTTAGCAAACTTGGCAATTTTGTTATCAAGTTCTCTGACATGGGTCAGTATTGGTGCTGCATATATTAACGTGGACAGAAGGTAAGTTTGGGCTAGGGTGACCTGAGCCTGATCTGACAGAAAGTTTTTATGTCTGTATAGAGTACCCATTTTTTGTGTACCTTTTTGATAGTTTGAGAGATATGGATGTCAAAGTGGAGGTTATTGTCTATTTCAATGCCAAGGAGTTTGGTATGGGGAGAGGGTGAAATGACAGTGCCATTTTTGGAAGTGATAAAGAAGGAGAGAGGAGAGGTTTTGGATTTGTTAGGGGTAAATAGGAGTAAATTAGTTTTATTGGGATTTAGGATAAGTTGGATATTTGTGATCCAACTTTCCACTGAGGTAAAGTATTCTTGGGTGAGTTGTTGTAGAGTGGTAAGAGATGGGGCTGAGCAGATTCGGGTCAAATCATCTGCATACTGTATGAGTGAGGCATTCGGGGTAGAGATATGGAGATTATTGGTGAAGATGGAAAAGAGAAATGGACACAATGTAAAGCCTTGAGGTATACCTATGGTGGTTGGAAGTAAAGGTGATAGTACACCCTGCCATTGGACAGATTGCTGTCTGTCAGATAGATAGCTCTTGAACCAGGCAGTAGTGTCAGGGGCAAAGGATAAGGAGGTTAGTGTATCTATTAGTATGGAGTGAGGAACCATGATGAATGCTTTAGAGGGGTCCAGGAATATAGCAGATACAAAATTGTTATTATTTCTGTGTTGGTTAACCAGATTAGTAAAAGAGAGAAGAGCTGTAGTTGTACTGTGGTGTGGGCGAAAGCCGTGTTGTGTAGAGGAGAGGAGATTGTTTGTATTTAGCAAATGCATGACCTGAGAGTGAATACACTTCTCAAGTATCTTAGATAAAGGAGGCAAAATGGTAATGGGCCGGTAATTTGAGAAATCATAGGAATTGACACCTTTATGAAGGGGAATAATGTATGAGATTTTCCACAGTTGAGGGATATAGGCTTCCTGTATGGAGTGGTTGATAAGGATTGAGACAGGGAGTCAGTGGCTATTTTAAGGAAATTAGCTGGTATATCATTGGCTGCAAGAGTAGTGCGTTTTAGTTTTAGGAGGTATTTTTAATTGTAGAGGTTGGGACAGGTGAGAGCATAAAGGAAGGTGTTCTATCAGGAGTTGTTATTGGCATGGATGAATAGCTATTTATGGATAGTTGAGTGGATAGTGATTTAATGAATTGAGTAAAGTGATGATTAAATTGGGAGGCTATGTCGCTATTTGTATTGGCGGAGGTGGGAGCTGGTGTGATGGTTTGGCCAGGTTTTAGTAGGGAGTTAACTGTATGCCAAAACTTTTGGGGGTCTTTACAGTGTTTGTTTTGGATTCCTAGGAAGTAGTTCTGTTTATCAAGCTTTGTTTGTTTTTTGGCTTGATTTCCTAAGTTGTTGATTGTTTTGTTTGGATAGACTAGTGTTATCCTTTTTCCTGGTTTTCCATGACTTATCTCTGGACTTTAATAAGGCTCTAGTGGACCTACTAAGCCATGGAGAATAATGACGTTAGCTCTAATTTTTTCTTATGGGGACTACTAAATTAAGGATATTAGTAAGAGTACTATTGAGGGGGTGGCCACGGTGGTGCAGTGGTTAGCATTGCCACGTCACAGCAAGAGGTTCTCCGGTTTGATCCTTGGCTGGGGTGCCTTCTGTGCAGAGTCTGCATGTCCTCTCTGTGGTCGCGTGGATTTCCTCCGGGTGCTCCGTTTTCCTCCCACGTCCGAAAGACATGCTGTAAGTGGATTGGGCACTCTAAATTGGCCCTAAGTGTGAGTGTGTGCATGTGTGTGCCTTCTGTTGAAGGTTGGGCGCCAGGCTGGCAACTCAACACCATAAAACTCCACTGCCAATCATGAGCAGATAGGTGATCTGCTGTGGTGACCCCTAACCGGGAAAAGCCAAAAGAAGAAAAAGTAAGAGTACTATTGAAGTAGTCAACTGCCTGGTCTAAATCAAGGGTGCATAACAATTCCCAGTTAAAATTTTTTAGTAGTGTTAAGATCCTGTGGGTTTACATTGTGATCATCTCTAACTTGTCTATAAACTATGGGCTTGGGTATGTTTGAGCATTTCCATAGGAGGAATATAGGGAGATGGTCGCTAAGTCCATCTGGTAGACAACTTATTTTGTAATTATGTTCAGGGCAGTTTACCAGTGTCCAATCTAGTATAGATTTCTTCTGGGATTTTTTATCTACTCTAGTGGGTTCATGAATGAGTTGAGAGAATCCGTATAGGTTGATGTGGTTAGTGGGTTTTTTGGAGTTGCAGGCTAGCCAATCAGTATTTAGGTCACCTAGTAAGATAGTCTCTTGTGGGAGGTTGTTCCTTGTCAATTGTAGAATTTCCTCAATTTTTTGGAGAGTTATTACCTGGAGGGATATAAGCACAAAGAATATTGATGCTCTTTTTCTTGTTTAGAAGTAGAACAGAGCCTAATATCTTGGCATTATGAAATTTAGGTAGAGGAGTTTGTAGAGGTTGGAGAGTAAGTGTGTTTTTAAAGAGAATTGCAACACCCCCTCCCTTCTTACCTACTCTATCTAGTCTTAGGATGTTATATCCTGGAGGGAAGATTTCTTCACTCTGGGTGCTGGGTTTTATCCAGGTCTCAGTTATGGTTAGAATGTCAGGGGAGTAGTGGGTTATGAATGCATATTCATAGGTTCATAGGTAGGTACTAGGCTATCGGCCCAAGGGCCTACGTAAGCCTAGCCAGCAAGGTAAGTGGAGAAGTTTGTTTGATATACTCTGAGAGTTAAGGATGACGATAAGTAGAGCTGATGAGTGTTTGGTAGGGGGCATGATATTGCATGGCCCTGGATTTGGGTGAATATCTCCTGAGGTTAGGAGGAATTTCCTAAAAAGTAGTGTAAATTTGATTGTGTGTACTATTTCTATGTGTTTTTTTAATGATCTTTTTTCTAGTGTAGGATAGTGGAATGTACTTCGTATGTATGTTTAGTATTGAGTTGTCATTAAATAATGTGGTAGCGATTGGGAAGTTTATGTGAGTTACTATAGGTGTGGAAGTATGTGTTGTATGGTAGTTGGTGTGGGGTAGTGATGTGTTAGTATGTATGGATGTAATATAGGTTAGGGTTGTGAGGGTTAAAAGGAGAGATGCTAGTATGACTTGCATAATGTACAAAGAAAGTTGGTGGGATAACAGTCCTATACAAAAATACTCTAAATATTAATAGAGAAACTATTCAACCACCTTAATTCAATAATACAGAATACAGAACTCCTCATAACCAAACTACAGATCTATCATAACAAATGCTTGAACATCGTCTGTGCATATATTCCACCAGGCAACAACTTAAATACTCTGGAGGATATCCTTCACTGGTTATCCACTACTTAACCCCAAGAAATAATAGTTCTTGGTGACTTCAACACCAACTGGTACCCCTGCTCCTCTGTACCCTCTCCCCCACACCCCAATAAACGTATCTGGGTTTAAACAGACCGTAACCTCTCCCACCAGGATAAACAAACCAACCAACAAGGAAAGCATCCTAGACTGGATCCTAGTTAATAACCAGCCCCAACAATACACAGCTGGCACTCTCCCTGATTACCTTAGTGACCATCTGCTAACCTATATCACAAAACATAAGGCAGGAAACCCCCACCAGACCAAATATAAAACACTTAGAAATAGGAAAAACTTTGATGCTCCTATTTTCCTAAATGAACTAAAAGCAATTGACTGGTCAAAACTAAAAAGTCTACCACTAGAAGAGGCTATAGCTTACTTCAACACTAAATTCGTAAACATCCTTGATTCCCATGCTCCAGCACGTATGATAAAATCTAGATCAAATACAGCCCCATGGCTCACAAAGGATACCAAATCTAAAATCAAGACTAGGAACAAAATTTGGGCCAGCTGGAGATCAACTAAAGACCCGCTTGACCATTTAAAATATCTGCAACTCAGGAACGTTACTAAAAAATCTGTTTTACTAGACACGAAAAGCTTTTACCAAAATCTCTTACAAAAACACCAAAACCACCCTCAAAAGTTCTGGGCAGGCCTAAGTCAACTTCTACATCCAGGTCATTCTGCCACCCCAATCCCAGCTAACCACACCCATAGCTCCCCTGAGACCATAGCCACCGCTTATAATAACTTTTTCACTGAAACAATACAATCTCTAGCAAATCAATTAACCCCCACAAAACTAAACTACTCCCTTTACCAACCCACCAATCACCCCCAATTTAGCTTTCAACTGGTAGCCACTAGTTTTATCAAAACACATAAAAAAACTAAAACCTACCACCCTTGCTGCTGACCTCCTCCCTGCAGAATACCTACAAATAGTGGCAGATGCCATTGCATATCCCATATCTATCCTAGTCAACAGAACCTTATCCAAAAGTGCTATCCCCTCCCTCTGAAAAATATCCCACGTCATCCCACTCCACAAAGGTGGAAGTTCTACAGACATATCCAACTATAGACCCATTGCCATTCTTTCCCCCCTAGCCAAAATAATGGAGAAATGTGTACAAAGGCAACTAATGCAACACCTTGCACAGAATAACTTACTATCTAACACCCAGCATGGCTTCCGGACAAACCATAGCATGACCTCAGCCCTCCTTTCCTTTACTAACACCATAAACCAAAATAGGAATAACAATAGGCTATTCTCTGCCCTCTTTCTTGATCTATCAAAAGCCTTCGACATGGTCAACCATGAACTTCTCATTATCTCACTCAGATCTAGTTTCCTCAATCAGCACCGCAATCCAGTGGTTCCAGTCCTACCTGACTGGTAGACAACAGGCAGTATTATGGCAGGGCAAACTCTCCAGCCAGCTACCTCTCACAATTGGTGTCCCTCAAGGCTCTATATTGGGTTCACTACTCTTATCTATTTTTATCAACAACCTCCATACTGCTATCCCTAAAGTTATCTGCATTCAGTATGCAGATGATTCCACTCTGATCTGCTCAGCTACCTCCCCATCCGAACTGCAAGCCCTAACCCAAAATACATTCAACACTATTAAGAACTGGCTCACCAACCAACGCCTACTGTTGAACCCCAATAAAACTAAACTTCTACTCTTCACCCCCACCAGCAAATCTGCCACACTTTCTTTCTCTGTCATGTCAAACAATGGTACCACTATCTCTACAGATCAACACACTAAACTTCTAGGGATTATCATAGACAATATTCTTAAATTTGACCTACAGGTCAACAAAACCATGCAGAACATCAATAAGAAGCTTGGGTCACTGTATAGAAACAAAACATTTTTAAGCCCACTGGCTAGGACTGCAATCGCCCAGTCACACCTACTCTCTACTCTACTATATGCCTCACCGGTAGTCTCAAACCTCAAAAAATCGGAATTAGGTAAGCTCTCCCCAAAACTGCAACCATATTGCCAGATTCACCACTGCCTCCACTTACAGAACCCACCACTGCCAGAACCTGAAACAACTAGAGTGGCTAGAACTGCCCAGTCTAATTCAATTCAATTGACTCCAAATAGCACACAAAATTTTGTACCACCCTGAGGATACCCCCTCACTCATAAATATCATTAAACCCTACAGCAACTTGAGATCCCTGTGATCAGCCAACAAACTACTCGTCCAAACCCACAAAGCTAACAATGCTGCTGGTGAATCCCTGTTTGCCAACTTTGTTGGCAAAACCTGGAATTTGTTGCCAAACCATATAACCCTACATTCCTTCATAGGTCTATTCAAAAATAACCGCAAACAGTATCCCAAAATGAACTGGCTCTGCCCATGTACCAATCTTGATTAAGTTAAATACTGAAAGGAGAATCTCTGAATATCAAACAGGTAACTATTTCACCAAGCTCTGTATGCCATCTAATGTCTCCTACTTTTAATTATGTCTGACCATGTGAATTGTGTATCCCTATTAGGGAACACCACAAACCATTGTACATACTCGCTTTGTTTTTTATTCTTTGTTGTAAATGTTGTTTTTATACTTTTTTATATTTTATATTTTTTAAATGTTATCTTTGTAATTTGTCTAATTGGAGCTTTTCTCTCCAGGCCTCCACTGAAAATGGACATATATCCAGTCAGACTATCCCGGTAAATAAATGTAAAATAAATAAAATAAATAAATAAATAAATGTGTCAAAGTGGTATTTGGATAAAAGTACTGTTGTGCCTAAAGAGTGGAATGGCATAGTGGTATGATAGGATACTACTGTGTGGGTTTATTGTGTAGGGAGAAAGTTAGGGGTGTGGTTTGGGTAGATGCAGCTAAGTGGCTGTAGGGAATGGTCAAGTGACAAGAGGTTAAAATAAATGTGGATGTAGTGGGGGCGGGTGGAAAATGGGGGCAGGGTAGGAGAGCAGAGTGAGCCGAGCATAGTGAGGTGAATGGAGCAGGGCAAAGCGGGGCCCAGACACCACAAGACTACAGAGACAATCTGTGAGCACTATTCAAGGAAGAGCAAGAAAAACAGAATAAATGGGGTAAGTTCAAAGTATCTGCTTCCCTTGGAATTACTTTTGTTTGTCCCTTTATTAACTTCTGGTTGGGGAGTTATACAGGAATCCTAATCTGGTAATGCTAGTGCTGCGAGCTCCCGAGCAGAACACTACACATCTACTTCCCAGGTTATGTAAGACAATTACAAAAATATTTACCTTGTTTCCTTTCGAAAAATATTTCTAAATAAAGATGAATGATGAATGAAAAACAATAAATGTGCCCTCAGTTTAGAAGAAAAAGAGCTAAGAGAAGAGTGAGATAGATAGACATATTAAGATCAATGAAAGAAATAGACTGCAGAAGGTCAATAAAACCCAAAAAGTCAGAAGTTTGATAAAACAAATGAACACAGTAATTGGGACTGTCCATAGAGATCCATGCAATATAACAAAGCAAGCAGGATATTTTACTCTGCAGTTAAATTAATAACAGATAAAATTCTACCACAAGAACACAGGGCAGTAAGGGAAAGGAAAGGGAGAAATCAAATACCATCATGGAAGTATCGAATAGAGAAAACTATAAAGCAATTAAGATAAGAAGTGTCACTTTTAGAATAGTATAGAAGAGGGAACAGATCAACAAAGCTACTCAGAAAAATAGATATGATAAAATCAATGCACAGTATTAGAACAGATCAGGATCTATCATGTTCTATCGCAAATAAATTAAAAGTCTCAGCACAGGCAGAATAACTTAGAAGATATGCAGATAAATATGAAGGAAAAGCACAAAATAAGCAAGTTATTGATGACCCCAAAAAGTTTTATAGAGAATTGGAAAATAAGGCAAAGGAATTGAAAGACCATCCAAAAAAGAAGAAATAGATACATTTTGGAGAAGTATTTATGAAGATCTTGTGGAACATAGCAAAGATGCTAAATGGAGAGAAAAGATCGTGCTATCCCTAACAGAACTAAGATGCTATCCTCCAATAAAAGGAAGCCAATCTGGTGGTCCTCTGCCATAAACAAACTCTACAACAGAAGAAAGAAACTGTAGCAAAAAAGAGTAAAATCCCATGATTGGAGGAACTCCCTGGTTAGCCTCAGTAAGAAGCTGAGATCCCTCATAAAATCCTCCAAAGCTAGTTACGAAAACAAAATCGCCACTAATTCTAAAGACAACCACAAAGCATTCTATAGCTATGTCAAGAATCTCAATGGCAACACTCAGATCTGCTCTGAGTTACAGCACAATGGCACTAAATATACAGAACCAACTGATATTGCCAACATCCTGGCAGATAGGTTCAGTGCTAACTTTACCCCCCCCCCCTCACCTTCTAAAGGGCCCATATCTATACCGGAAGAATGCAAAGTTCCTGCAATCACAGCTGCACAGGTATAAAACACTCTCTCCAAAGCCAAGAACACAGCATCCATGGGACCTGACAACATCCCAGGCTGCATTCTACATGAACTACAGAGTGAACTGGCACCCCACCTAAGTACCATGTTCAATCATAGCATCACCTCAGGCTTTGTGCCCACTGAATGGTGCACAGCAACGGTTATCCCACTCCACAAAGGGAGAGCCACCACGGGCCCCGGGAACTACCACCCCATTAGCCTGACAAGCCTGGTCTGCAAAGCCATGGAACGTATCATCATGGAACTTATAAACAAAGACATTGGTAATCTCCAAACTCTGGACCCCACCCAGTTCTGGTTTGTAAAAGGTCGATAATGTCTCCTAAACCTGATAGACTTCTTTGAAGCAGTCATCAAAGCCGTAGATGAAGGTAAGGTGGTTCACACTGCCTATCTAGAGCTTGCCAAGGCTTTTGACACCATCCCCCACTCTGGAATTATGGATAAACTCACTAAACTGGGTATAAATCCCTACGTCACAAGATGGGTTGCCAACTGGCTCACTGACAGAACCCACACTGTGAAAGTAGCAGACTCCAAATCTGACTTCAGATCAGTGACAAGTGGAGTACCACAGGGTTCAGTCCTTGGTCCTCTCCTGTTTGGTATCTACTTCTCTGACGTACAGGCTAACACAGACGGTCTTCGGCTAACGAAGTTCGCAGATGACTGCAAACTAGGAGCCAAAATCAAAACTCCTAATGATGTGGACATCCTACAAAAGGGCCTCACTGAGACAGAAGCCTGGTGTCAAAACCATGGCCTCAAGCTCAATGCCAAAAAGTGCATTGTCATCCCCTTTGGTAAAAACTCTGTACCCATGAACTACCACTTAGGCGGTAGTAAACTTAACACCGAATGTGTGATAAGAGACCTTGGGACACAGGTGGACAGTAGTCTCTCCTTTGATAATCACATCACCACAGTAGTCAGGAAATCCTTCTACATGGCACACCTCATCACAAAAGGTTTCTCATCCAGGAAAAAAGAGGTCATTGCTCCCCTATACTCGTCACTCATTAGACCCATTATAGAGTACAACACCCCTTTTGGTATGTACCTCACAAGACATCTACAACAACTGGAAAGACCACAGAAATATCTCACAAAGAGGATTACCAGCCTCAAACAGATGCCCTATGCAGACCGTCTCAAAAATCTCCAGCTTTACTCCGTTGCATATCACCTACTCAGAGGCGATCTCTGCCTAACGTACAAAGCTATGTCAAACCCAGAGCTGTTTGACATGCTCCACTTAAAGAAATCCCAATCCCTCTGAGCTACACTCTCTAGGGACCTAAACCTTGTCACCACAATAAACAGAACATGCTGGAGGGATAGATTCCTGTTCCAGAGACTTCCCCATACTCTGGAACAAACTACCTATCTATATCAAACAAAGCTCTTCATTAGCACTCTTCAAGAAAAATCTTGATGATTTGATGGGAAATAGGAAATTCACCCTGAGGATCACTTCTGTGGCTCTGCTCGACAGGGGCACAGGAAAATAATTTTCTTGGGTGGTGAAAACCAGGGTACCTTTTTGGCTAGGCTTATATAGGTCCTAGGGCCAATAGCTTAGTACCTACCTATGAGCCTATGAACCTAAATGAAAGAATAAAAAACTCAATGGTACGGTATGTGACATGGGATGAAGTAACAGCCAGAGAGATTAAAACAAAGCTAAGAAAAACCTCTAATTGGAAAACCCAGACTCAGATGCAGTACATAACTTCTGGCCAAAAGTATTAACATCTTTGTACGAAGATTTAGCCATGAGTAAGAACTATTTATATGCACACCCCGAACAAACACCAGCCTGGTTAACAACAGGAAAAACAATGCTCCTACATAAGAGTGAACCTGCAAATTATCCTACAAATTATAGACTGATAACTTGCCTTCTGATTACATATAAACTATACACCGGAATTGATGCTGACAGAGTTTATAGTCATTTAGAAGAAAACTCAATTATGGCAATACAATAAAAAAGTAATAAAAGAAAGTCATATGGAAAAAAGGGATTATTTGCTTCTAAATAAAGTCATAGTTGAGAATTGTAAAAGGGGAAGAATCTAAGTATGGCATGGATTGATTACAAAAAAGGATTTGACAGTATCCCAAATTCATGGATAAGAGGGCGTAAAAATGTATAAGATACATCCTTCACTGATACATTAATTCATAGTGACCATGAAACAGTGGCAAACTACTTTGCAATTAAACCATGATAAAGGACAAATTATTATTCCAGGGATAAAAATCCAAAGGGGGATATTCCAGGGTGACTCTCTGTCATGGTTGCTCTTTTGCCTTGCCTTTAACCCATTAAGCTGTCTGCTTAACAGATTAGGCCATGGCTATAATTTGGCTCCCAGAAAGTAACAAAGTGTAAAGACTTCTCATCTTCTCTTTGTCGATGATTTAAAACTGTATAGCTCATCAGATGAGGAACTGAAAGCAAGACTGCAAGTAGTCAAAACTTTTTCAGATGATGTAAGAATGTCATTTGGTCTTGATAAATGTGCAAAAGTAACCTTTAAAACTGGAAAGTTGCAGCACCAAGAAAACATCAGTTTTGGACAAGAATGTGATAAAAAAGAACAAAAAAAAGTGATACAAAAGAACTTGAGCAAGAGGGAGTGTATAAATGTTTGGGAATTGGTGAAGGATGAACAATAAAACATGAACAAATGCAAATAAAACTTAGTGAGGAATATTTTAGAAGACTTAAATTAATTTTGAAAACAGTGTTGACATCTAGGAAAAAAATTAAAGCTATAAACCAATTTGCTGACCCCAAAAGGTGTTGTATAGATCAGACAGGAAAACAAGAAGGGTGCTTTATGCTCATCAAATGATTTATAAAAATCATTGCATACCAAGATTATATATTCCCCATTCCAAACGAGGAATGGGCCTCCTTGAAATTGATTACATGTATAGATCTGCAATCATGAGACTGCATACATATCTGCTGACCTCACAAAACCCAAACATAGTGAAAGTTTTGAAAACATAAATCTATAATGACTTCCTTGCTTACTTTAGCAGAAAAACATATCGGTGTTAACCAGGAATGGAAATCAAACCAGAAGTAGATAAAAATCAGGCAGCAACCGAAAGTGCCATAAAACAAAAGAAAGAATATAAAGTGAAGGATCAGATGAGAAGGCAAGAAATGTGGAAAATGCATACATTTAGATGCAAGTATAGAAAACTCCTGGAAGAACCTCATGTTGATCAAGATCGAACACAGGCATGGTTAAGGAGTGGTGAATTCAAAATAAAATATGAAATGTTAATATCGACGGCCCAAGAAAATGGGCTATGTACACAATGGTTTACAAAGTCCATTGAACATGTGGGAGAAACAAAACAAACAAATGCGGGTTTCGTAAAACAGAATTGGAAACAGTCACACACCTTGTTACTGGTTGTGCTATACTAATGGCAGAAGGACTGTATACTGAAAGGCATAATAATGTGGCAAGACTGTTGCACTGGGTTTTGTGCAAAGATTATGGTACTGAAGTGGTTGAAAAACATTGGAAACATGAGACACAAAGCATCATTTAAAATGATGAAGTCTACATCACAAGGGATCACCTATTACCAACAGTTCAAAAGATTGATGTGAGAAAGCCAGATATAGTGGTCCATGAAAAGAAGACAAAGTAGCATTGCTCATTGAAATTGCCACACCCAGTGACTACAGTAGCTTGCGTAGAGGGAAACACAATGTCATAAAATATCAGGATTTGCAGGCAGAAATGAGAGCAATGTGGAAGAAAGATATTCAGATCATTACAATAGTAGCAGAAGCAATGGGTCTTATAAAAAATAATCTACAATCATATGTAGATATGTTACTATAAATGTAACTCCATTTGAATTGCAGAAGGAGTCATTACTGGGCACATTGTGAGTGCTACGAAGAGCACTTCTGGCTGACATCAAAGACTGAAACAATGCTTATTTCATGAAATGTAATTGTACTTTGACTTAGGAATGGGGTCCATTCCCATCACAGTATTAGAAACCCAAAAGACTTGGAGAAATTAATCAAGAGAATTGCAAGATTTGGTGAATTCAGTCTTTCATCTTATACACTGGTTATAACCCTTTTTTTTTTTTTCCAATTCATTCTTAATTGTAGATTATATTGCAGGGGACAAGAAGCTCATTTAAGTGCCATAATCACAGTCAGTAATAATGCTATATAATGTATTCATCAGCCCATGTATTGTAGTTATCCCACACTGAATGGCACACAGCAACAGTTATCCCACTCCACAAAGGGGGAGCCACCACTGATTCTGGGAACTATCGACCTATTAGCCTGATGAGCCTGGTCTGCAAGGCCATTGAACGTATCATCATGGAACTCATAAACAAAGGCATTGGTAACCTCCAAACTCTGTATCCCACCCAGTTCAGGATTGTGAAAGGCAGATCATGCCTCCTGAACCTGATTGACTTCTTTGAGGCAGTCACCAAAGCCGTAGATGAGGGTAAGGTGGTTCACACAGCCTATCTTGACCTCGCCAAGGCTTTCAACACCATCCCCCATTCTGGAATTATAGCTAAACTCACTAAACTAGGTATAAATCCCTACGTCACAAGATGGGTTGCCAACTGACTCACTGACAGAACCCACACTGTAAAAGTTACACACTCCAAATCTGACCTCAAAGCAGTGACAAGTGGAGTACCACAGGGTTCCCTCCTGGGACCTCTCCTGTTTGGTATCTACTTCTCTGAAGTACAGGCTAACACAGAAGACCTCTGGTTAATGAAGTTCGTAAATGATGTGGACATCCTACAGAAGGGCCTCGCTGAGACAGATGCCTGGTCTCAGAGCCATGGCCTCAAGCTCAATGCCAAAAAGTGCAGTGTCATCCCCTTTTGGTAAAAACTCTGTACCCATGAACTACCACATAGGCAGCAATCTACTTAACACCAAATGTGTGATGAGACCTTGGGACCCAGGTGGACAGTAGTCTCTCCTTTGATAGTCACATCCCCACAGTAGTCAGGAAGTCCTTCTATATGACACACCTCATCATAAAAGGGTTCTCATCCAGGAAAAAAGAGGTCATTGTTGCCCTCTACTCGACACTCATTAGACCCATTATAGAGTATAACGCCCATTTTGGAATGTACCTCACAAGACATCTGCAGCAGCTGGAAAGGCCACAGAAGTATCTCACAAAGAGGATTACTGGCCTCAAACAAATGCCCTATACTGACCGCCTCAAAAAACTTCAGCTTTACTCTGTAGCATATCGCCTACTCCGAGGAGATCTCTTGCTTAACATATAAAGCTATGTCAAACCCAGAGCTGTTGGACATGCTACACCTAAAGAAATCCCAATCCCTCCGAACTACATGCTCTAAGGACCTAAACCTTATCACCACAATAAACAGGACATGCTGGAGGGATAGATTCCTGTCCCAGAGACTTCCCATACTCTGGCACAGGCTACCCATCTATATCAAGCAAAGTTATTCATTAGCACTCTTCAAGAAAAATGTTGATGAGTGGATGGGAAATAGGAAATACACCCCGGGGATCACTTCTGTGTCTCTGCTTGACAGTGGCACAGGAAAATAACTTCCTTGGGTGGCGTAAGCCAGGGAACCTTGTAGGCTAGGCTTACAGAGGCCGTTGGGCCGATAGCCTAGTACCTACCTATGAACCTATGAACCTATTTATTCAGTTAGGTCACTCCACATTGGCATCTCCTACTGAGATTTGTTAGTCTGAAGATTCATTTCTGGAATTATCTAACGTACCACAACATTGTAAGAGTTTCACTCAAAGGTTTGTTTTACTTTTTAAGTAAAATATATGGTCCACTATTTCAAAAGTGCATTTCATGTCCAAAAAATATAGCCACGGTTAAATATCCATTATCCTTGTCGATAAAGATTAGGTTTACATATGTAAAAAGTGCAGTAACTGTGCTATATTTTAGTCTAAAACAATATTTCTTGTCTGACAGTAGATCATATTTGGTAATGCTATCAATTATTTAGTTGCCTAGAAAGTTTTCAAGGATCTTAGTGAGGGAGAAAAGATTGGCAACGTGCTAAAACCACATGCAGAATTTGGTGTGTGGACCATTGTAAGTGGATGATCAAGACATATTTAAAGTTGTTTGGAATGGTGCAATGAGTGATGAATGATTGTGAACAGTGCAGTAGCTGGCTCACCTAAAACTCAGTACCAATCGTTTAGGTCCCACACCATCCCCTTACCTCTTAAAGTGAAGTTGATTTGTCCATAAGCTTCCCTACAGTGTAAAACACCCCCTTAGGTCTTTAGTAGAAGAGTAAAGGCAGAGACTGTAGAAAGCCAATTGGTCCATCAGCTTCCTTACAGTCAAAGCCATATCCCCTAGCTCTTCAACTGAACAGCAAAAAATGCCCCACTTCAGCTGACTGTAAGGAGCAAATTGGTGCATCAGCTTCCACAGTAGTCTATTCATGCCCTCATCAGCTCTTCAAGTGAAGAGAAAAAATGCTTCTGTAGCAGCATTTCCATATTCATTGTCATTCCCTCTAATACTCTGTGTTTGGGAAGCTTGCATCCTTCACCCCTCCCTTGCTACTCTCATTGTAAATAATGGAAATAGGAGTAAGGCGGACTGCACTGCCTACCCTGAATATTTTGGGATATACTGGGTACAACTGAGGGTTGAGGCCACAGTCCAGACTGACTAGCAGGTCTTTAACTTGGGTTTTACTTATTTTCCTAAAAGAGAGAGAAAAGGCTATTATAAATATTGATGTCATGGACAGAAACAGTTGGATGTTGGAAGAAATGATGTGCTACCTGTGCATGGGCAGGCAACACTATGCCAGGAGGCTTGCTCAGGTCAGTGCTGTTAAGTGCTGGGCCATTCCAAAGACAAGAAGAGTAGAGAGAAGGAGAAGAATACTACAAAGCCTTTTCCACCTGCATTCCTGCTGAGTCATTGCACTAGAAGCACTTCATTGGCTTTCTTAGGCAGACTGCAGTGTTCCAGCCCTTGCTGAGAGCAGAAAATTCCAAATGAAAGTTACCTGAGCTTGGGTTCCAGATAGAGATTGGAGTGCTTGATTTTGACTGACCAGTTTCTGCTGGGGCATTAGGTACATTTTGATTGGTGGGCTACTGCAGAGGTTGTGCATTACAGGTTTTAAATACCAGGAGGCTTTTCCAGTTCAGTGCTCTTAAGTGCTGGGCCTTTCTGAATAGAGAAAGGCTACAGAGAAGAATAAGACCTTTTCATCTAGGTTCCTGCTGATTTATCACACTGCAAGGACTTCATTGACTTCCCAGGACCAAGTCTGCAGTGCTCCAGCCTTTGGTGAGAGTAGAGGCTTCCTCATGACAGCTACCTGAGCTTGGTTTCCAGTAAGGAATTGGAGTTCTTGATTTTGATTGGCCAGTTTCTGCAAGGCATTTGCTGTATTTTGATTGGCCAGCTTCTACTGGGGCAAAGCCTTACATAACAGGAGGCTTGCTCAGTTTGGCATGCTGCTGTGAGTAACAGTCTTCATCCTATTATGTATTAAACAAGAACGCCTGCTCTACGACAGTTAAGGGAACCTCTCATATTTATTCTATATGACATACATTTCAGTGCCTTCTTTTTCACAACCTTGTTGTGATACTGTGACTGATTTTTATACTCTCTTATTTCATACAGAGAAATCATTGTCTCTAACTTACTAACTATACTTCTCAGGAACACATTGCTGAAATTAGCGCTTTTGTTCTGCAGTTCTGGTGTTGGACTTAATTAGAAGTATACTTTTTCTCCTTGTTGATATTGTACTGCTGCTCACTTTTGATTTGCCGACTGCTGCGATATTAAGTTTAAATATTATTACACAGTTGTGCTTTGTTCCTTTGGTAAGGTTACTACTGGCATGATTTAAGATAATACGCATGTGTTGTCTGTTGCTCATGCTAGGTATATGAAAACAATTTAACTTATCATTTCAGTAACTGACTGCACTTTTTAATCACTGGTATTGTTATAGTTCTGCTGCATCTGATTATTATAGCGTTACAGTGTTTAAACTTACCGCTCTATAGTACCACAGTAGGGAGTACAAGGTTACCTTTGTGATATACGTTTATTACTTGATTGACTGCTGTACTGTTACTGCAAAGGAAACTACTCATTTGCATTACATATAGCTATTACAGTTACTGCACCTGGATCCATTGAGTTAGACAGCCCAGTATTCATTGTTTTTACTGTCATGGTAGAAACCACATTAGCCTACTGGGTGAAGCTGTTTAGTTGAATTTGCTAGTGAATTTGCCACTGTTACTGATTTCCTTATTGACCCTCATAGTCTGTCACATTTACAATTCTTTTTTTGCATACTGCAAATACTGCAGTAGTCCCAGGTCATTCTTTGATCCTTTAGCCATATCCTAGTTTGTAACCTTTTCCTAACCCAGTCAGTTATCCTCTTCATAACCTACCCCATACCCCTTCATCTTTACTGGACAATATGGAATCTCTATCAGCTATGTCCCCTTCTGTCACCAGCCTGATACCATTAGGTATTTTCAGGCAGTATAGTAACTGCCTCATCCTTACTGAAAACTCTTTTATTGCTAGCTCACAATGATTCAGTATGTGAGAAGTGTAAGTATTTGGTTAACTTGGAGGCTACCTTACCACCTCAGTACACATTTGATGTATACACAAATGCACATGCAGTGCAGAGCACTTCAACTACACAGTCTTATGCTGATATTGTTAAGTGAACACTGCCTAAGCCTTCCAGGCTATAAACTAAGAAACCTCAGGCATTAGTATACACAGCAACACAACCACCATCACATTTCACACCCACACCTAAGAGTCACAAGGCTGCAAATTCTAACCACTTATGGTCCACTGAGACTGCATCAAGCCATGGTAATGCTTTAGCAATTGGTGACTCTTTTGCAAGGCATATGGAGACCATGCTCACTAGGCTGGATAACAATGGGGTGACAGCTGCTTTCTGGAGCCAGAAATGAGGATGTAACAAGGGTTCTTAGATTCCTCCATCCTGACAAATATGATTATCACCTGACACTGGTCCACGTGGGAGTGAATGACCTTAGAAACACTACCTAGCAGGATATGCAGAAAGGTATAACTGACTTGCTATGCATGTGTCTGAGGCAGGAAAGACACTGGTCTTGAGTGGTATTTTACCATCACAAAGAATGCTGTTGAGATTCAAAGGCAAGATAATTGGCTTTCATAATCAGGAATGTAGTTGGTGTCATTCTAGGGGAATCCAGTGTGTGTCGGCTTGGGATGAGATGGCTGATAAGTCTTCCTGCTTTGACAGGGATGACCTATACCTCTATTACTAAAGCTTTTGCATCCTGGCTAAAGTGTTTGCTGTCCCTATAGTGCCTTCTTAAGCAGAGCCTATCTGATGGATGTTCCAACCTAGTAAATTCTAATTTAGAATACATAAATGTGGCTATAATCAATGCCAGAAGTCTTAATAAGCAAAAATGCCTGAACTTGAGGCTCTCCTGCAACTTGAACACATGACTATATCTGTAGGTACAGAAACAGTTTCATTGTAATGAAAGCATTCTCTCTATTTCAGGATATAATTCCTATCACATCTTCAGACCCACTATCAATTGTGGGGGAATATCAGGATTTGTCAAGGATATCATCACTTCCTGATATAGTCCTTGGGACACCACATGTAAACTCCTAGAAGTCCAAATCACCCTAAACAAGACTAATTACCACTTCATAACTATCTTTAGAATACCCTTTATGTCCCCATCTGAGCACAATAGCTATCTTAAAAGCATAAATGAAATTCCCATTAAACCCAATACCTGCCTAGTGGGGGACCTCAACTATCCATCAGAAAACTGACAGATCTACAGTGCTAATGGTCAGCATGGCAAGCTCTTCCTTGACATTATAAATGCTATCTGTCTTTCACAAGTAGTTACCTATCTTACTAGGGGATCCAATGCCCTGGTTCTAGTCCTCAGAAATATGGCCACTTCTTGCATATCTTCATATGTATCACCATGTCTTATTAAATCAGACCATGATATAGTGACCTTTAAAGTGGTGGCACTTCCACTGTAAATAGTTTTGTGTTTAGGGACTTCTCAAAAACAAAAAGAAGGATTACTTGCATAATAATAGACCCTGTTAGTTAACAGCCTGCATATCATTGCTGGAACCTGTGTCTAACAGAGCTCTTTTCAAACTAACTGGAAATATACAGAGCTAAGTATATATTCTTTGATTCTTCATAATTGTGTACTGTAAATTGTTGCTGGACTAATTTTATTCAGAGTTGTGCACTGTTATTTTTGATTCACTGTATAGTTTTTCAGATCTCTGCTGAAAGTGTTTTGTCCCACCCACCCTTGCTATTTCTGGTTTGTTGTTTAAATTTGATGGCTTTTGCAGTTGCCCACTCCACTGTAGATTTGATCTGGGACACTCCCCCAGTCCCATCTCTTTACCACATTCTACCTAATATACTCCTTCTGCACTTGTTTTTAGTCATTTTTAATTTAATTGCATTTTTTTAAAACTGTGTTTGGTCTAATATTGCTACATACCCAAGTGTGCTAGCTTGCACTGCATTTGAATTGTTTTTACTGCTGTTTTAACTACTTTTCTGTAAGAAAAAGCCTGTTTCCTACCTTTCCTCTAACTAGTGTAGTCCAGATACAGATTTGCTGTATCCAGGACTGTATGTAAGCTTCTGAGCCCCCCAAGCCTTTCTGCCTTGAAGGGAAGCCTTCTAGCTTGTCAGTGGGAGTGGTAAGCACTAGGTAACCTGTCTACCATATAAGGAGTGGTTCTGGCCCAGAAATTGTAGTTACTGGCCATCTGAGCAATCTTTTCTATCTCTCTCAACTTTCTGATTTGAAAGTCCACATTTGCATTTGTTTCTTTCCTGTAACTAGTCTAGTGCAGATACAGATTCTTAATTTTAGCACTTGAATATGCTTATTCATGCTCAGCACTTATTCAGAACTTGTTGTAAGCACCAAATAAGCTATTAATTACTATAGCACTCAACCTTCCTCATTACCTAGAGGAAAACATTTTTTGCACTTACTTTCCTCACTTCCTTAGAGAAAAACAGCTCTTGTACTCACTTTACTCACTTATCTAGAAGAAAATAGTTTTTTATTCAGGCATGTCCAAGGGTCACTCCCAGTATTCTCTCCTGTCTATCTGATGAATCTGGGCATCTTGGGGCAATGTAGAAATTGCCTCATGTACACAGACAACCCTCTCCTCCTACCACTCAACACTACAACCTGTGAGAGATGCACTTATCTAGCCAAACTGGAGGTAAAGCTCTCTCCAACCAAGACTGAACTTGACTTTAAGAGGAGAAGGTAAACACGTGCACCACACCACACTTATCACATAGTCTCACTAAATCTACACCACCAAAATCCACACATAGAAACACAAAAACATTTGCAGAGGCTCTCAATAATAATCTGCCCAAGCAACAGACACCTGCAAAGCAGAAACGCAAGCAACTTCCACCCACAACACAACCCAAATGGCACATAGCGCACAGACTCAGTGTGAAACTCAACCACAGCCAATACGGCAAAACAACGTATACAACACACCAGTTTTGGGGTTACTCTATAGTCAGGCACACTGATGTCCCACTCACCAGGCTAAACAAGGAGAAGGTTACTGTCAGCTGCCTGTCAGATGCCTGGATCCACCACATAACCCACTCACTCAGGTCACTTCACAACAAGTACAAATATGACTCTCATTGTCCATGTTGGTGTGAATGACCTGAGATGTACCTCCCTGGACTACATGAAAAGAGACATAGAAGAGGTCTCCGATCTTGTAACCCAGGCAATTATGACCCTAGCCCTGAGTAGCATTCTGCCATCACCCAGAATGAAACCGCAGTACTAGGACAAAATGATTGACTTAAACAATTGGCTAAGCTTCTGGTGTCATTCTAAGGGGATCCAGCATCTGTCTGCTTGGGATGACATGGTCGACAGACCACGATGCTTTGCCAGAGATGGCCTGCACCTGTCACCCTTGGGATTCTGGATACTGGCTAAGGCTCTTGCCGCCCCTATAGTGCCTTTTTTAGGCAAGGTTCAAATGACAAATTTACCACCATAACAGGAAAAGGCAAGCAAAAACTGAGGGTAATGCTACTCAGTGCTAGGAGGCTAAATCTCAAAATGCACTCAGTCGAGGCACTCCTTAAAATAGAGAACATTGATATATGTGCAGTGACTGAGACCTGGTTCAAGTCTCCAGAGAGCACCCCTGCACTATCAGGCTATAACTCATACCAGACTTTTCGGCCATGTAACCTGGACTGGAACGCCAAAGGCGGAGTTGTGTCCATATTCATTTAGGATATCCACACCTCCAGGATAGTTGCTCAGCATAATGCATCCAAAGTTATCCAAGTGCAACTAACTCTGGGCAAAACTGCAATCCAAATTGTAGCTTGCTACAGATCCTCCACCATGCCCCAGGATTACCACTCCTCTTTTTTGATGTACTGGAAAATATTAGGGTTTAACCAAATGCCCTAATAATGAGTGATTTCAACTACCCCACCATTAACTGGGAAAACTACTTGTATACCAACTCCTTCACACAACGCTTTCTGGAATTCATAAACTTCAATGCCCTGGATCAACTTATCCACACCCCAACCAGGGGCAACAATATCCTAGACCTAGTCATTACCAACATGAGTGACCGGTGTTCCACATCTGAGGTCAACTCCTCGTTGGTCCGATCCAACCATAAGCTAATCACCCTTGATATCCACATCCCGCCCCCACCCCCATTAAGGAAACCATGGTAAAAAATTTCTCCAAAGCCAGCTTCATGCTTCTTAAGACAGAAGTGGTGAAATTCATGACACCCATATAGATGGACAATACAGTTACGACTGCTGAATCCTACACAAATGCACTTACACAAATGCATGGATTGTGCTATCCCAAACAGAACCAAGATGCTATCCTCCAAGAAAAGGAAGCCAATCTGGTGGTCCCCTGCCATAAACAAACTGTACAACAGAAGGAAGAAATTGTTGCAAAAGAGAGTAAAATCCCATGAGTGGAGGAGCTCCCTGGTCAGCCTCAGTAAAAAGCTGAGATCCCTTATAAGATCCTGCAAAGCTAACTATGAAAGAAAAATCACCACTGATTCTAAGGACAACCACAAAGCATTCTATAGCTATGTCAAGAATCTCAATAGCAACACCCAGATCTGCCCTGAGTTACAGCACAACGGCACGAAAATTATAGAAACAAATAATATTGCCAACATCCTGGCAGATAGGTTCAGTGCTAACTTTACCCCCCCACCCACACACTCCTTAAAGGGCTCATATCTATACAGGAAGAATGCAGAGTCCCTGTAATCACAACTACACAGGTAAAAGCTGCACTCTCTAAAGCCAAAAACACAGCATCCATGGGACTGGACAACATCTCAGGCTACATTTTACACAAACTTCAGAACAAACTGACTCCCCACCTAAGCACCATGTTCAATCATAGCCTCACATCAGGCTTTGTGCCCAATGAATGGCATACAGTAACAGTTATCCCACTCCACAAAGGGGGATACACCACTGATCCCAGGAACTATCGCCTATTAGCCTGATGAGCCTGGTCTGCAAGGCCGTGGAACGTATCATCATGGAACTCATAAATAAAGACATTGGTAACCTCCAAACTCTGGATCCCACACAGTTTGGGTTTGTGAAAGGTAGAGCATGCCTCCTGAACCTGATCGACTTCTTTGAGGCAGTCACCAAAGCCGTAGATGAGGGTAGGGTGGTTCACACAGCCTATCTTGACCTCGCCAAGGCTTTCTACACCATCCCCCATTCTAGAATTATAGCTAAACTCACTAAACTAGGTATAAATCCCTATGTCACAAGATGGGTTGCCAACTGACTCACTGACAGCACCCACACTGTAAAAGTTACACACTCCAAATCTGACCTCAAACCAGTGACAAGTGGAGTACCACAGGGTTCAGTCCTGGGACCTCTCCTGTTTGGTATCTACTTCTCTTCCATACAGGCTAACACAGAGGCCCTCTGGCTAATGAAGTTTGCAGATGACTGCAAACTCGGAGCCATAGTCGAGTCCCCAAATTACGTGGGAATACTACAGAAGGGCCTCAATGAGACAGATGCCTCATGCCAGAGCCATGGCCTCAAGCTCAATGCCAAAAAGTGCATTATCATTCCCTTTAGTAAAAACTCTGTACTCGTGAACTACTACATAGACAGCAGTCTAGTTAACACCGAATGTGTGATAAGAGACCTTGGGACCCAGGTGGACAGTAGTCTGTCCTTTGATAGTCACATTGCCACAGTAGTCAGGAAGTTCTTCTAAGTGGCACACCTCATCATAAAAGGGTTCTCATCCAAGAAAAAAGAAGTCATTGTTGCCCTCTGCTCGACACTCATTAGACCCATTATAGAGTACAACGTCCCTTTTGGAATGTACCTCACAAGACATCTGCAGCAGCTGGAAAGGCCACAGAAATACCTCACAAAGAGGATTACTGGCCTCAAACAGATGCCCTACACTGACCGTCTCAAAAAACTCCAGCTTTACTCCATAACATATCGCCTAGTCCGAGGTGATCTCAGCCTAACATATAAAGCTATGTCAAACCCAGAGCTGTTGGACATGCTCCACCTAAAGAAATCCCAATCCCTCTGAGCTACATGCTCTATGGACCTAAACCTTGTTACCACAATAAACAGGACATGCTGGCGTGATAGATTCCTGTCCCAGAGACTTCCCATACTCTGGAACAGGCTACCCATCTATGTCAAGCAAAGTTCTTCATTAGCACTCTTCAAGAAAAATCTTGATGAGTGGATGGGAAATAGGAAATACACCCTGGGGATCACGTCTGTGTCTCTGCTCGATAGTGGCACAGGAAAATAACTTTCTTGGGTGGCATAAGACAGGGAACCTTGTTGGCTAGGCCCTCAGGCCGATAGCCTAGTACCTACCTATGAACCTATGAAAACTTCCTCAATTACTTGATGACTTAAGTAAATTCTGCTGTAATCCACTTCTGAAGAATCCTATTGCCAAAGCTGATGCTTATATGTCTGAATTCTATTCTCAATAGTTGTATTGATAAAGCAGTTTATATCCACAAATCCACAACAAATATAATGAGAAGTTTAAAAACAAACCCCTATGGTGGAATACCAGTATAAATAAAGTATGTAGCAAGAAGAAGAAATTTGCCTAATGCTTTTAAGAAGTCTCATTCTACCTATCTTAAAAGCACACTTAAGCAAGCTAACAAAGAGCTTAAGGGAAGCCATTCTGAAGTTCCAAGCTGACATTAAAATAGCTACTAAACCAAAAAGAACTGCAAATCTTTCTTTAACTGCCACAGGAAAATAAGAACCAACACCCAAGAGTGTTTGTTACTAGTCCACTATAATACTATACTGTCTAACCCAAACTAAAGATGAAATAAATGAGAAAACAAATGATGCCAAGTTTAGAATCCAAATTATTTTGTTGTATTTCACCTTGATGCTAAAATTTATAAATAAACCATCGCAGTAAAAACTTAAATATTCAAGTATGTTCTCGGTATACCTTTCTGGCTCAGTATACAAGTGGGACAATATTCTCAAGACTCTTTACATGAGTTAAATACCTTCAAAGAAAATCAAATTGCTAAAACTTCTTTTAAAAAACTTTATTTTTTAGGCTTCAGGCAAAGCAGACGAGTGTTGTGTATTCAAAGTTACAGTAAAATTGTGCTTATATACATAACTATTAATGTTATCCATTAAGATATCTGACTATGTAGTGGAGAGTCGCTATACACCAAAGCTTTTTCATTATTGGTTGGATTTAAGTATATCAAACTCATCAATGGACATTAAAGAATTTGTTAATGAAATGCGGTGGAGTCTATGCTAATGTGGGTTTGTACATGGGATTGGTCTGGGTTGGTTATACCTGAATTTAGGTTGGAGGTGCAACCTGAGGGTCTGATAGGATAATGTGCTAGTGGGTCATTAGTTAATTGTGTAGCAAATCAGTCGATGGTTGTGGTCAAAAGAGAAACCATTTGTTGTTCAGGAGTGTGTAATGAGTGCCCAATCAATGATGTAGGCAGGCATTGTATCGACAGTGTGAAAGATGGCCTTTACTCTTAGTCAAGATTTTATTTACATAAGAGGAAGGGAAGATAAGCATCCTATAAGTATCTAGAGGTTGTCCGTATTGACACATGAGTGATTCTAGCCTATGGGAGAAATAATGGTAAACCATGGTAAAAATCTATGTTAAGTACTAGGGAGTATAACTCTGGTGTAAAAGTGGTTAGTTGATGAAAGGCAGTTTGGCACCTTACAGGGAAACAACCAAATGTGCCATTTTAAGATTTGAAGGGGCAGATTAATGGTCTGTATTGAGACCTATTTGCTGTCTAAGCCAAGCATATGATCATCATGTATCAAGCTTAGTGG
The DNA here is from genome assembly GCF_019279795.1 of Protopterus annectens. Taxonomy (NCBI): domain Eukaryota; kingdom Metazoa; phylum Chordata; order Ceratodontiformes; family Protopteridae; genus Protopterus; species Protopterus annectens. The sequence goes on from NC_056742.1 coordinate 66,260,964, forward strand.
GCAGGATGGATTTGGATGCCTAATTTTAGTAACTAATAGGGAGAATAATGTTTTTTGGTGGGATATGTTCAAGCTAAGTGCAATTGGGAACAATCAGTTTTAATTGTCATTTGGCAAAGTTTTTTGGCGAGAGCTTTAGATCGGGCGAAAATATTGTTAATCTACCCACTGAGTTGAAAATCAAAGTCCCAGTGGTTAGTATCAGTTCCCATTAGTGTTCCATAATATTACTGGTGATTAAAAGCCATAGCTATAATAGAAGGATAAATAATAATATATATACATATATATATATATATATATATATATATATATATATATATATATATATATATATATATATATGTGTGTACTTTCTTAATCACAGTAATCTGAGCAGATGCAACTATTAATGGAACTCCAACTTTATTTTATTATTACAGAGGTTTCAGAAACAGTTGTAATGAATCTGGGTACTCTTGTTGATAATTCCTTATCATTTGACTATCATGTCTCTACAGCAGTTCAGAAATACTTTTATCTGGCCCATCTAATTTCAAAAGGCATCTCCACTAGACCCAAAGAAGTCTTTATTTTCTTTTCCTAATACGTTATCAGACCCATTATTTAATATAATGCACCTATTGGCATGCATTTATCTATAAATATCAAACAACTTGAGAGGCCTCAGAAATTCATATCTAAAATGGTCGATGACCTCAAAGATCTTAATTATCAGGAGAGTCTGACAGCCTTTTGTCAGTACTCAGCCTCATAAACTTCTCTGTGAAGATCGTGCCATGAAAGATCCAACCCTATTTGATCACCTATTCCTTTGCAGTACATTGTTATATCAAATACTTGGTGAAAGATACTAAACCTTCACAATTAGATAACTAAGTCACTTTTGCATGATAGGTTTATATCCCAATGTATCGCTCACCTCTGGAACAAACTTCCACTATATATCAAGCAGACTGTCATCCTTACCAGATTCAAGGTAAACCTAGATAATTGGATGGGTGGCAACAAATTATATGTCCAGTCTATCTTGTCTTGCCCACCTTGAGAATAAGGAGAAATTCTGAATAGGATTTTTGGGCTAGGCTTGGAATGGTCTACATACTGGTTGCCTAATGCTTGCCTTTGATCCTATGTTTAATGTCATTTAATAATTATTTCTTGACAGTAATTCATGAGAGAAGTTTAGGAAAAATGTTGTTATTACACAGATTTTTGATAGAAGTCCAGATATGCTTTGGCTGACTAAGTATCATTACTTATAGTTTTATTTTATTTATTTTGTTCCCTGAATTAGTTAACTTTCTGAAAATGAATTTAAATTCTTTCAACATCATAATGCATGAAACAATTACAAGTATTAAGATGAGAGGTGGAAGCTGTGTAAGGATGTGCCTCCTTCATTGGGGCCACAATATAAAAACCTGTTTTATCATGACCAATATAAAAAAAAACAGTCTGATGATGAATGATCAGGGATAAATTATAAAAATCTTCAAGGAAGCTTCCTCAATTTATCTGTCTCATATAAGCATGTTTTGATATGATAGTTCTTGAATACGTAGATAGATAGATAGATAGATAGATAGATAGATAGATAGATAGATAGATAGATAGACAGACAGATAGATAGATAGATAGATAGATAGATAGATAGATAGATAGATAGATAGACAAATAGATGAATGCCATTTCAGATTAATTTGTATAAATTGCTTCTTCCATTGTTAGTTTGCTTTGAGTGTGGTTATAGACAGGCCTTATGTAACACATGGCAAGAGATTCAACAAGGACATAGTGGGATATGCTAAATGGGGGAAATGCGATAAAATCAGGACCACAGTAGGAGGATCATGTTCTTAAAGAGATGAGAAGGATGACTGCAGCTGCAACCTGGCTCAAAGAGGAAGGGCTGCCATTTTGATCCGTTATGACCTGGCTGAATTTTGTAGCTTTCTGGAATGTTGAACTCATGAATCCATCCACTTATTGAGAAAGAATGTTTTTCTTTGGTTAAAGTGATGCTGAGAAAAAACTAGGACGTAGAAAAAATAATAATTGTAAACCAGATCAGAGTAACAAATGTGAATATTCTTTTTTATGGAATAGAGGGGTGATCATCTGTTTTCTGTGAGTTTGGGTATGACTTTGCTGTATGACTTTATACAGCAGGAAATGCATTAAGATCATGGTTTTCATACACCAAATGGCATGTCTTTACCTTGGAATCAAGGTTTGCTTTTCATGAATATATAAGTTCTGCCAGAGGAAGCCTGTGTCTAGCATTCATTCAAAACAGGGAGCTTGAAACATGAGGCCTCAGTACAAAATGTAGGATAGGATACAACATTGGAAATACAAGGGCCACATCATGTGGGTGGTGTATACAATACTAGCACTAACTTATGCAAACCCTGCTCTGTTTCTCACATGTTCCACACCAGTGTGGCTGATGGGAAATCCACCTGTCCACTTGGTTAGCTGCAGCGAAATGATCAAATAGCAGGAAGGAGCGTAAAGATCAATATGTTAGAAATTAAGGGGAGGTGGCAAGCTTTCCAAAGGCTGTTCTAGAGACGCCTACATCACATTTCTTAATTTAACTGACTTTTATCAAATGTATGAGGTGACTGCATCTTGTAGATGATGCCAAAAATCTACTGAAAACTGAAAATGCTAAGGTATCATGGAACACTTTTCAAAACATTGTCAGTGTCAGGGGATTGCATTAAATTAAGCTGTTTTAAAGAGACACACACACATACTAGGCTTGGTGAAGCAGGCTTTTTATTGTTGAATAAAAAATAATTTTTGAGAGAAGAAGCGCTGTAGTGCAGTATTGTAACACAGCAGGGCAGAAATGCAAAGGGATTAATACGTAAGTGTGAGACTGGCATGTTGTTATTCAGTGTGGGCTTCTACTGCAGTTACTTAGCAGTATAAATGGAAGATAAATGCAAAAAGGTTCACGCTGTCACTGAATAGCACAATGACCTAGGCCAGAGAGTGAATAGAGGACAACCTGGGATCACAAGATTTTTTTTTTTTTTTTTTTGGTATGGGAGAAAGCCCTTTCATCATTGTATACCTATGGGGCATACCAGTATGCATCTAGAGTACCCCAGAGTAGCCAGATACCAACAATGCTGCAGAGACATGAAGATTAGGTACTTGTTAGGTAGGTCACGCATACTTTCCTGAAATAAAAATCACCTTGCCTGTAGTGTAAAGCAACTAAAATCATGTGAAATTGAATGCTGTTATATAATACTGATGTTATCCAATAAAGAATTAGAAAATAATACTGAGATGGTCATCGACATAAGACTAGTACAATAGTCACTGGTTAACA